>NC_079910.1:1803657-2073657 GCF_024868665.1 Triplophysa rosa
AGCATTTCTGTAAATTTCATCTAGTCCTGATGTCAATGTAGTTTACACAACTTATTTAGAATAATAGACCATGTCAAACTAAAGCATGAACTAAACTCAGAGCATTTCCTCAGATGATCTAGAACATCTGCAGTGCTCTCTTAAATGAAATACACATTTTTGATCAAAGCTCATGTTTTCTCGTGTTGTGTCACGTGTGTGTTGTGAAACGCTCTTACTTGTAAACAAACAGTAAACAGTGAACCACACGCCCATCAACAAGTTTTCTTCCTTCTGTTCGTCAAATGTATATTTCTGCAGGCCCACGTCTCCGTGTCTGACAGGTAACGTGCATGTTGCTGTGTCTGACGAACAGGTCGCGGGTGCGCGCATATGGCGGACATTTATCATTGCTGGCAAACAATATGACACATTTGCAGTTTTGATTGTATAGATATTAGGGATGTAACGATTCACTCAGCTCACGATGCGATGCGATTCACGATTCTGATCTCACGATGCGATTTATTCACGATTTACTCACGATTTATTTTTAAAAAATGAGTTGAAACAAATTAGAAATTAACAACTTCCCTTGCATTATTTCTTAAATGCTTTACGTTTCTTTGCATAATAAAATAATGTTTTATTTCAAATAACAAAAGTAAACTGCGATTTTATAACAAATTAATAATAGAAAAAGTCTCTTTAATATAAACAAACTAATTCTGTTTGAGCTTTTCTTGGATTTTTTTGCATTTAAGAAATATCAGCATCCACGTTTAGGTTTGCAGTGAAAATAGCGGCCCCTGCTGTTCAAAGAATGTATTGCGATTCAGATCAAGCCTCAACCGAATTGAATCGTCACTCATTATAACCGATTTTCAACCGGCTCACGGTGAATCGTTACATCCCTAATAGATATAGATTAATATCCACTTCATCCAACGCTCTTTGTGTTCTGCGTGTTCTTAAGTTTCGCGCTACGAGGAGTGAGTAATCCTGCTTCAGATGATTCAGATCGTGCTGCGAACTGAACAAATCATTTGAACTGATTCATTAGCCTATTCAAATGGTTTTGCCCATTGTTCAATTAATGCTTTCAAAAGAATCGACTCAAAAGAATCGATCACTCGGGAATGCCCGTAAAAAGAGACGACAACCTTGAAATAAACAACGCGTTTTAAAAAGCATATTTTAAATTGAAGGAACGAAGGAACGTCACGCAATGTAAGTTATGTAACGAAGTAAAAGTACAGATTTTCTATTAGAAATTTACTCAAGTAAGAGTAAAAGTACACACTTTTAATTTTACTTAAAGTACATATTTTTCAAAATGTTACTCAAGCAAATGTAACGAAGTAAATGTAGCGCGTTACTACCCACCTCTGGTTCGTGGTATGATTTGACTAAGACCGCCCAAATATATACGCAAGTAAGGTGGGCGTACCTGTCAGTACAATTGAAGAGGAACCTGATGTTCCAAATATGGTAAGAGGCGTTACATTTCCGTCACACGCTTGCAGTATTTGACCAATCACTAGGCACTGGTTAACTGGCCAATCATAGCACACCTCACTTTTCAGAGCCATGAGCTTTGTAAAAAATCTGCGGTAGAGAGGGGGGGCAAAGAGGACATACAAACATGCACGGTATGTGGAAAATACAGCGCTATTGAACCTAAAATCATGTATACAAATTGCATTACATCTAAAACAAACGATAATATTTGTTTTAGCCGTGTCATATGACCCCTTTAAACTAGTATGAAGACCAATGTTACACATTTATATACAGTATACCAGAGTGTGTAATAAATAAATTTTCTTTTGTGTTTTACTGACAATACAGTCATATGGTTGAGAAACAGTCTGACTGTAAGAAAATAATGAGTATTTAAGTATTATTTTTGGGTGAAGTATTCAATAGTTAATTGAATACAAAAATGTTTAAAGGTTAAAAAATGCTTATCAAAACCCTCATCAATACAAATCTGATATTTGTTTGATCCTCAACGCGAAAACAGCAAGTCTGATCTACAGCACTTAAAACAATTACAGCTGACAGACAGACAGTCAATCATGTAAAAGATGAAATGAATGTTTAATGTGTCCAAACCTTTCTGTTGAGTTGGTCTCTCTCTCTGAGTTTTGTCTCCAGTAACTTCACCTCTTTCTTCAGCTGACAGATTTCTGTCATCAAATCATCAATATCCAGCATAGACAGATCAGTTCCTACTGATTTACAGCACATCACATCCACCTGCACCATCATCATGGACATCTGAACACAACATCACACAATCTTCACACTCAAAACCCAATTTTAATGTGATTATACACGAGAGGAGCTTCGTTAAATCAAGGAAAAAGTTTTCTGACAACAGAAGTAACTGAATATGAAAACATCTAAAGATTTGATAGTGCTCGGTAAAAAACAGGAAGTTACAGTAAGTGAGAAAACAAACAGTCTGTGAAAATACATTTTTGTAATTTAATGTTCTTTTTGCATAAAATATATCTAACGTACATTATGTAAAGAGCATACTGTGAAAATATAACATCGATATTTTTATTATTGACTGAATAATATCACGTCAAGGATTTAAATCATAATGACATTAATGGTTGAAATCGAACTTTGATGCTCGTCATATCTCAGTTACACTCTGGTACTTTTGTCTGTTTTCACAGACTGGTTCACAGCTATAAATCACATAAAAATAAAAACAAACACGGCACTTACTGCGGTTCAAACGCGAACTGTGCACTTTCCTCTTTGACCTGATGTTTTCTGTCACGTCACGTGATGCGTTTGCGCCACCTGCAGGCCTGGAGTGAGACGCAGCGTCTGCCTGACAACAGTCGTTTACCCGGTACCCGCTCTTCCGCTATGGTTCGCTGTTTTTACGTTATATTTCGGTCATTTCTTTCATGTGTGGTCAATTGTACGCTTTTTGACAGATACAAGAGGTTGCAACTTTTAAGAAATTGTTGCACAACGTTATAATTCAGTAAATTTGATTATTTGTTAATGCAGACTGTAAATCAGATGAACTGTATCTACTCAGAATGCGTTGGCCATCATAACAAAGACACTTTAACATTATAAAACCCAAAACTGCAGCACACCCCTTACTCTTCGGATTCTGGTAGCACAACAGTTTCATAAAATGTTGGTAAAAAATATAGACTAAACGTTGCTGACATAACATACCTAAAAATTAGATTGCTAAATTATTACATCAGCCATCCCAGACATGTTAGAAGTGGTTTATATTTTTGTTTGAACAAAAGTCTGTGTAGACGAGCTGTTCTACATGTAAGTGCTGAAAATATGTGTCTTGCATGAAGACACCAGTTCTAGATTACAATTAGGTCTTGAATACTTCCAAGTTAAGAAACTGTGGAAATGCAAAATGTTATAATTCAGTTCATTTTATTAAATTGTAGACAATATTATATAAACTTATGAAAGATGCCTATTTTGCCGGTTAAAATAATAGTTGAGGAGTGCATTTAAATCTCTTCAAAGTGCAAAACCAGCAGTGCACGGAAAAAAAACCCCATTTAAACACAAATAATTTCACAAGAATACATACATATTTTCAATCAAGCCTAGTCTGTGAAACCAGACATTAATGTTGAAACATTTGCATTCACTAACCTGGAAAATTTTGAGTGGCTCATTGTGTAATAAGTTTGAATCCAGACTGTGAATCGGATGAGCTGTATCTACTCAAAACGCTCAGTAACTAGAAAAGATCCCAAAACTGCATTTTGCTGAATTATTACATTGATGTTCTCTGAATGTTTGATTTGTTAAACAAGAACAAACTTCACAAGTAATTTGAACAAGTTACTGCAGATGATCTTCACGTCTGAACAGTTCTCTGAGGATGAACTTTACAACACTTCTTCATGTAAATGTCATGTGAATCTCAAGATGTCTAGATTTTCGAAAGCTCTGTCCACATGAGGAGCACGGGTAAGATTTCTGTCCAGTATGAAATTTGTGGTGCAGTTTTAATTGGTTAGACGTTGTGCTGTGTGTGTTTTCCTCATATGATCTTTACATTTGGAGGATTGAGAGAAGGTCTTTCCACAGATGGAACAGACATAAGACTTCACACCTGTATGAATCTTCATGTGCTTCTTCAGATCAATTGCAGTAATGAAAGTTTTATTGCACAGTTCACACTGAAATGATCTCACTCCAGAATGATAGAGAAGATGATCTCTCAGATTATCTGCCCACGCAAAACTCTTTCCACACTGATCACATCTGTAAGGCTTTTCTCCAGTGTGAACTCTCGTGTGTTTATTAAGGTGGTCTTTACGAATGAAGATCTTTCCACACTGATCACATTTATAAGATTTCTCTCCAGTGTGAACTTTCATGTGCCTGTTAAGGTTGTATTCACGACTGTAGGTCTTTCCACACTGGTCACATGTATAAGATTTTTCTCCAGTGTGAATCTTCATGTGCCTGTTAAGGTTGTATTCACGACTGTAGGTCTTTCCACACTGGTCACATCTGTAGGACCGTTTTGCAGTCTGAATTCTCGCGTGCCTAATATGATCGGATTTAGACGTGAAGCTCTTTCCACGCTGAGGGGACATATGAGAATCGTTGTCTATTGCTCTTTGAGATTTTTTGGGAGACAAATACTTTTCAGTTTTCAAGCAGCTCACAGATTCTTCTCCAGTCATGAAACTATTTTCTTTCTTAATTTCATTCGGTTCTGAACGTTCCTCCTTCACATGCATCAGGTCTAAAATGAACAGAGAAAATTATGAGGAATATCACATAGAACAAAAATGCACTGAGCACTTCGGAAACTGTAATGATGTGTTTGTGTCTTTATGTCATTACCGGTTAAACATGAAATGAAGATACACACCTAAATAAATCAAATCTCCTCTTTCTGTCTGTACTTCTGCTTCTGTGATTTGTGTTTTCAGCTCCATCTCACAGTCCAGCAGCTTCACTGATGTCTTCTGCTCTTCATTACAGACAGAAAGCAGAAGATCTGGAGATGTTTGATCACAGAGAGAAACACCACATACATCCTGAAAATAACATCACAACAAACACAGAATAACATTCAGAGCCTGGATACATCTGTACAAAACTTTCTGTGCAAATCTGTCCAAACCTTTCTGTTGAGTTGGTCTCTCTCTCTGAGTTTTGTCTCCAGTAACTTCACCTCTTTCTTCAGCTGACAGATTTCTGTCATCAAATCATCAATATCCAGCATAGACAGATCAGTTCCTACTGATTTACAGCACATCACATCCACCTGCACCATCACGACGGACATCTGAACACAACACAACATAAAAAAATCAAGAAAAAAACATCTACAGAAGTAACTAAGTTTGAAAATATTTATTACATCTCATGATTTTAAAGCGTCCGGAAAAGAAAACAGTTGTTACAGTAAGCAACAACAAAAAAATACACAAAAAAACACTTACCGCTGTTGAAGCTGTGAGTCGCTCTTTCTTCACGCGTTGTTTTCTGTGACACGTCACGTACTGTCTTTGCGCCACCTGCTGGACTGGAGCATGACGCGTGCTTTACAATAGTTGCCACTCATCATTTCTTAGATTTACTATTTTTTATTTCGATCGTATGTTTCAATAAAAGTCATAGTGTGGTCTCAAGCGAAGTGACAATCCTTTTTACTTTCAAGCAGTGACTATTATATTGATGATTGGTTTTGACATGACAATTGACATCCAAAAACCTCAGTTACGTGACTAATGTTGGTCTATATGTATCTTAAATACATGTGAATGGTTTCACAGACAAGGCTTAGCAAATCCCAGACTAAAATGCAAGTTCCAACTCTCTTAACTAGAAAATAACTTGCAATGACAGATATAATGTGATGTTTTTTACTATGGCATATTAAAAATATCCACTTAAACAATACTAATTTAACTGGCTTAGACCTGGTTTAAGCTAAGCCCTGTCTGTGAACTTGGACCTTAAAGTTAAGAAATTGTTGCAATGCAACATTGTAAATACCATGTCGTTAAATAAACGTTAATGACAACATAATGTAAACCTATATGCACACAGCGATCTGTTTTGCCTGTTTAATCATTGAGAATGACAGCAGAGGAGCGCATTCAACACTCATCAAAGCACAAAACCAGCAGTGCAGAGACAACAGCAGAAAATTTACCAACTAACTTCTCAAAGTAATACAGCTTTTCAAATAATTCATAAACAGATCTGCTTGTGAAAATCAAGTCAATTGCTTCTGAATGCCTCAAATTTATCCAAACGCTTGCTTTCATTAACATGGTTTTGGCAAATTTTGGCTCATTGTGTGATGACAGGTTTGATTTCAGACTGCCAACTATGAATTACATCAGTTGCTCAAAACACGTTGGTCATCACACAGTAAAAACACACACACATTTCAGCTTACACGAACCTTTTTTAATTGGTCCCTGGTTGCCAAACACTTAAAAAGGTAATTTGATTTTTGTCAGTAACTTACCAAATTAAATTCCAAAATTGATAAATATTACCATTGCTGAATTAACATTCCTACAAATGTTTTTGCAGAATTATTATACTGCTTGAAAGAAAATATTCAGTAAATGTCAAAGACAAACTCCACCACTAATCATTTTAACATTACTGCTGAAGATCTCAGGGATCTTCTGATCTGAACACTTTTATGAACTTTGCTCTCTTTGCAAAACTTCTCAATGTGAAATCTGTTGTATTGTTTCACATTTCCAAGATGTACAGCGGTTGTGCCACATTCAAAGGACATGAGATTTCATACCTGTGTGTTTTCTCTCATGCTTTTTAAGTTCTCAAGAGAGTCTTGAGAAAGTCTTTTCACAGAAGGTACAGATATAAGGCTTCACACCTGTATGATCTTCATGTGGCATTGCCAAACCTGGGCACAGGCCCCCATTACTTTTTATATCACGTCATACTCAACATGAACATTAACATGGTTTAAAGCATAAATGGCTTAATGAAAGCAGAGAGAATTTTTTCTCGCATATTTCTGCAATCTTCTACGTTACACAATGATAACGGATGAACAATTACATCTTTACAAGAATTTACAATTACACTATTTCAAGAAACCAGTCATGGCTGCAACTAAAACAAAGAGCATATTTAATCTAAAACAAACCAAGGTATTCCCTAGTTTCACAGTTACCCACTCTTCCGCTATGGTTTACTATTTTTACGTTATATTTCGGTCATATTTTTACGTGTGGTGGTCAGTTATACTTTTTGACAGATACGTGAGGTTACAACTTTTAAGAAATTTTGCAACACAACATGTTATAATTCAGTTAATTTTATTATTTATTAATGACATATTTTCACTTTTTTCACTATAAAGTTAAAACAGCTCTGCTTATGAAAACCCAGTTGACTTGATTCAGAATGACAACTCTTTAAGTCACCATGAAATCAAACAGGAAAATTCTAAGTGTTTTACACAGTGTTGCAGTGATTATAATAAATGATTTATCCGTGCACACCATTATTTTTTCAAAATTCATTTGCACTTGTAATCTTTAATCAAATCAAATAAAACATTAAGCTCCTCTCCCCCTCTGAACAACAACTCTTCACCACATGACATCAGCAACAAAAAAGAGGTAAAACTATACTGACCGTCTAATGGCCAGGCATTTTTAGCCCTCCCCTCCAGGCCCAACTTACAACAAACCAATCAAAAAGGGAAAGGCTAAATAAAGCGTTTCACTCGGATAAATGTCACGATTGCGGAAAAGAAGTCAATCGCAACTTTCGTTTCATGGTGACTTAAATATTCAAAAATGTACCTTCACTAACCTGAAAAACTTTGAGTTGCTCATTGTGTAATAACAGTTGTTTTGACTGCAGACTGTGAATCAGATGAACTGTATCTACTCAGAATGCGTTGGCCATCATCACACAGACACTTTAACAATATACGATCCCAAAACTGTACAAACGCCTTTTTCTTCAGACTATATATATATACTACAAAATATAAACATTGCTGAAATAACATAAATTCAAAATTCAAAATTAGATTTGTTAAATTACTAGATCAGCCATCCCAGACATGAAGCTTCATGTGTCGTCTCAGGTTATTTGCTGAAATGAATGTTTTATTGCACTGTTCACACTGAAATTTTACTCCAGAATGTTGGAGAAGATGCTCTTTCAGATTCACTGTCCATGCAAAACTCTTTCCACATTGCTCACAACTGTAAGGCTTTTCTCCGGTGTGAACTCTCATGTGCGAAGTCAGGTCTTCTTTACGAATGAAGTTTTTTCCACACTGCTCACATTTATAAGGCTTTTCTCCAGTGTGAATTTTAATGTGCCTCTTAAGGTGGTATTCACGACGGAATGTCTTTCCACACTGATAACATTTGTAAGAACGTTCTGTAGAGTGAATTGTAATGTGCATTTCAAGGTCATAGATATAAAAAAAAATCTTTCCACACTGATGACATTTGTAAGGCTTTTCTCCGGTGTGAACTCTCATGTGCGAATTAAGGTCTTCTTTACGAATGAAGTTTTTTCCACACTGCTCACATTTATAAGGCCTTTCTCCAGTGTGAATTCTCATGTGCCTCTTAAGGTGGTATTCACGACGGAATGTCTTTCCACACTGATAACATATGCAAGACCGCTCTCTAGAGTGAACTGTGAGGTGCTTTTCAAGGTTGTAGTAATAAGTAAAGATCTTTCCACACTGAGGCCATGTACAAGAATATTTGGCTGTTGCACTTTGAGATTTTTGGGGTGAGAAATGCTCACTGTTTAAGCAGCTCAGAGATTCTTCTTCATTTTTGAAATGAGGTTTCTCCATTTCGTTTGGTTCTGATTTCTCCTCCTTCACCTCCATCAGGTCTAGAATAAACACAGAAAATCATTATGATCAATTTGACACAGTAACAAATAAATGCGCTGACCACTTCTGAAACAATACTGATAGTGTTTGTGGCAGACACATACCAGAATAAAACACATCATCTTCATCTGTCTGTTCTTCTTTGATTTGTGTTTTCAGCTCCATCTCACAGTCCAGCAGCTTCACTGATGTCTTCTGCTCTTCATTACAGACAGAAAGCAGAAGATCTGGAGATGTTTGATCACAGAGAGAAACACCACATACATCCTGAAAATAACATCACAACAAACACAGAATAACATTCAGAGCCTGTATACATCTGTACAAAACTTTCTGTGCAAATCTGTCCAAACCTTTCTGTTGAGTTGGTCTCTCTCTCTGAGTTTTGTCTCCAGTAACTTCACCTCTTTCTTCAGCTGACAGATTTCTGTCATCAAATCATCAATATCCAGCATAGACAGATCAGTTCCTACTGATTTACAGCACATCACATCCACCTGCACCATCATGACGGACATCTGAACACAACATCAAAATTATGTTCACACTCATACAGCGCAAAAATAAAAACCCATTAACGTTACAATACGACGAGTGCAGTCTTGTTAAATCAGGACCTGATTACAGATTTAACTCAATCTAAAAACATTTATAATCTCAAGATTTTAAAACGTCCGATAAAAACATTAAGTTACAGTAAGCGAGAACTCAAACACAAACATAATTCGCATATATAATAACTGAAGAACATAACACAACACAAACGTACGTACTGTTGTTTTTAGCTGCCTTTTCTTCACGTTCAGTCTTCTATGACATGTGATGCGCTCGCGCCACCTGTCGGACTGAGAGCGACACGCAGCGTCTGCTTGACAACAGTCGTTTACCACAGTGACCCATTTATCTCTATTGTTTACAATTTTATTCGTTTGATTTTTTTGTTACACTTTTAAATGACAGTCAGTTTGGACACATTTAAACGTTGTTACACACGAGAAGAGATTAAAATTACTAACCGGTATTTATTTTATTGTAATATTGTTTGTTTTATTATTATTTTCAGCTGTTTGTCTATACCTGCTCCTTTGTGTATTTTTTACCTTTTGGTTGTGCTTTACGCTGTTGTTTGTGCTGTTCCCTGTGTTGTACTGTACATTTGAGCAATAAAAAACTCACCGGTTTTAACAGATATTGTCATTAAAAAAAAACCAAAACACTCAAACACAAGTCTTAAACACTCAAAGATAAGTAAATGTTGCAAGACATTCTAATTCTGTTAATTTTAATAAATGTTAATGACAAAAGAAAAAAAACAGTGGCTTTGGCTGCTTGACAGCATTATAGCCTACTGTACATCTCCGGAGTATATAAACCAACAGTGCAGAGAAAACAGCAGAGAACACTGAAATGCATAAATATCTTAAATTTATACATCTTTAAATACACTTTCAAATGCTTTTGAATGCCTCAAAATGAACTTTTATTACTCAAACATGTGCATTGTGGATTCTGGTAGGCCAACAGTTTCATAAAAAAATGGATAAAAATATTAACATTGCTGACATAACATACCTGACATTTGCTAAATTATTACATCAGCGTCCCAGACATGAAGCTTCATGTGTCGTCTCAGGTTATTTGCAGAAATTAATGTTTTACTGCACTGTTCACACTGAAATGATCTCACTCCAGAATGATAGAGATGATGTTCTTTCAGAGTCGCCCCTTGTGCAAAACGTTATCCACATTGATGACATGTGTAAGGCTTTTCTCCAGTGTGAACTCTCATGTGCGCATTAAGGTCTTGCAAGCCGAATTAGCCTAAATTGTTCCCAGCGTTACTTGTCGTAATTGCATTTTTACTAGTAAGAATTAAATTAGAGAGCTCTATAATGTCTATAATAAAAATTTTACTAGTAACAATTACAATTACAGAGCTCTATAACTCCATTTTTTACTAGTAACAATTACGATTAGAGAGCTCTCGAATTCAATTCCTACTAGTAATAATACAATTACAGAGCTCTCTAATTGTAAGTAATACAATTATTATTAATTGTTAGTAATAATTAAATTAGAGAGCTCTATAATTGGAATTCTTACTAGTAATAATTGAATTGCAGAGCTCTCTAATCGAATTATAGAGCTCTCAAATTAAATTCTTACTAGTAAGAATGCAATTGCAGAGCTCTCTAATTGGAATTCTTACTGGTAAGAATGGAATTAAAGAGCTCTCAAATCCAATTTTTACTAGTAAGAATTCAGTTGCAGAGCTCTCTAATTCAATTGGAGAGCTCTCCAATTCTATTTTACTAGTAAGAAACGCTATGGTAGAGATCTCTAATTCAGTTGTTACTAGTAATAATTACGATTAGAGAGCTCTGTATTTGCAATCTGACTAGTAACAACTGAATTAGAGAGCTCTGCAATAGCAATTCTTACTAGTAAGAATAGCACCATAGAGCTCTCTGTTCAGCGCCATCTCATTATGCTGATCCTACCTTATGCATATTCATCCAGTTTGTATACATTGGAGGGGAAACCTGGCACGTTTTTGTTTGCAGCGTTTATATTAATAGATTACAGCTGTTAAACTGCTAGCCTGAGGAAAGTTTAGTGTCCTAAACAACCGTAATTTAATAAAAAGTATATTTGGTGTAGAAAAAGCCAGATTAACTATCTTCATAAGGGGCGTGGCCAGCACACAACACGATCGCGCTGTTCATGTAAAACGTCATTAATTAAGCTGTCAAGAAGGACAATAATATGAATCTGTTGATATCTTCGTAGAGGCTACTGTGCTAGAATTCTACTTTAATTTCAATAATCTTATATTGTGTTGTAAACTACTGTATTGTGTTTGTTAAATCTTGTCATCTGTCTGTGTACAATGGCTTACTGTTCTGTGTTGGTATAATGATGTACTAAATGAATTATTCTTTTTCAATTGATAGGCCATCACATATATTCTGGCAGGATATTTTTTCCTTGCAAGAGGCTGAGCAGGGTTTTCCTCTTCAATCCGGATTACCATTACAGGTTTTTACACAATGCCAATGTTCCCTCCTTTTTAAATATAATTTTTTTGTCTGTTAAACCAGCAGTAATTATGTTCCCTTTTTAATGCCTGCATTTTAGGAATGTAGAATAGGGATATGCAAACAATTGATTGAAAGGGAGAATGTGTAATTGGTAGTTGTTACATACTTTATAATCTGGGGTTTGCATAAAGCCATACATTTATTATGATTTACCCATGAATGCGTAAAAAACAGTATTCCCAAAGCATCAAAATACAATTTGTCCTGATCCTTGGACAGTACAGTAGGGTGACCATACGTGCCATTTTTCCAGGACACATGCTGCCCAAGATTTCGGCTGCGTCCTCCGGAGGCTGCATTTGTCAATTGCATACATCATCAAGGTTTATTATTTCAGGGTTTTTTTTTTCAGGAAAGCAACCGTTACTGTAACACAGTTCAAAGTAGGGAAGGAAGGAGGCGGGAACCGGCGAACATTCAAACAAACTTTTAATCAAAATAAATAAAAAATAATATGGAAGTAAAAGGCCGGCAGCCACCTCACGGTCAACTGCCAGCCACACAAACATAAATACAACTTAACATGTCCGGGCACGGTCCTCTCTCGTCAGCAGTCCTATCGCTCGTCCTCTTATGCTCCCGATCTCCTCCATGAGATATACGGGACCGGTGTGCGCACAGCTGATTCTCACTATCACTCACGCCACCGGCCCGCCTCACGGCTCTTGTCTCGCCTTCCTCATTACAGTTACATTTCAAGGTAAGAAAGAAACTATGGAGATGCACATTTCATTTTCCAACAGGAAAGCTACCAGTACCTGGTTTAAGGACCATGGTATCCCTGTTCTTAATTGGCCAGCAAACTCACCTGACCTTAACCCCATAGAAAATCTATGGGGTATTGTGAAGAGGAAGATGCGATATGCCAGACCCAACAATGCAGAAGAGCTGAAGGCCACTATCAGAGCAACCAGGGCTCTCATAACACCTGAGCAGTGCCACAGACTGATCGACTCATGCCACGCCGCATTGCTGCAGTAATTCAGGCAAAAGGAGCCCCAACTAAGTATTGAGTGCTGTACATGCTCATACTTTTCATCTTCATACTTTTCAGTTGGCCAAGATTTCTAAAAATCCTTTCTTTGTATTGGTCTTAAGTAATATTCTAATTTTCTGAGATACTGAATTTGGGATTTTCATTAGTTGTCAGTTATAATCATCAAATGAAAAGAAATAAACATTTGAAATATATCAGTCTGTGTGTAATGAATGAATGTAATATACAAGTTTCACTTTTTGAATGGAATTAGTGAAATAAATCAACTTTTTGATGATATACTAATTATATGACCAGCACCTGTAGTATCCTCATGTCTGCTGTCCTGTGCTTGTTCGTTTTGTGATTCTACCTTGTCCGTCGTGCTCGTAAGTATACTGCGTGTTTTCGAGTTCCTGTCCTGTACATTGCTCCTGATCCCATCTGTCTATTTTCCCTGCCTGGTTTTATTTGAGTCTTGTCAGTGTTTTTCCCCATCGTGGGAGTTGTTTGTATTATTAAAGTCTTGTTTTGTTACCCCTTACCGCTGCCTGCGCTTGGGTTCTTCTCCTCTGTGACCCTGACATTACCTCAGACAAAATATCAATAAAAGCAATTCCGACCACTGATACGTTTTCTGTTTAGACATACTATAAATAAAAACACTTAAACATCTAAGTATGCCTAGTTAATAACCTAAAGGGAACCTGTACAGAACGTTCCCTGCAGGTTATTTTTGGTTTTATTGTTACCCCCAAAAAATAACCTGAAGGGAACGTTTTGGGAACGTTAGCTTTTGGATAGGAAAAATATAACCTACAGGCAACGTTCTGGGAACGTTCCCCTATGGTTCCTGTAGATAACTGATGATGTGCAATCTAGTTGAAATGCATTTAGGCTGTGGTTAAGAAAGCTATGTTCATATATGGTCCTGGAGTGCCCCCTTGTGGTTGCATACGTTTTACATACAAGATACAAGTTGTTGAAGGGATAAGAGCTCCTGATGTGAGCTGATAAACATGTTGTTCTCCGGCATCCAAACGTCTCCATTTCTATAACAAACTACAGTTCCCAACAAAAAAACAAATGGGAACCATAGGGGAACGTTCTGTGTTTGCTATCAGTTAATTCAGACATTTCCTCTGACAAGGTATGATATATAACTATTAGGGCTGTCAACGTTAACGCGTTAAAGCATGCGATTAATTTTTTCAAATTAACGCGTGAGAAAATATTTATCGCAATTAACGGAGCATCCGTTTGTTTTGACATCCTTTGTCTAGCGTTACATTATGTAATCACGCTCTTATTCGTGTACAGGCTTTTAAACCACTTAAGCGCGATTTGAAACAGTTGCTTTGACGCGTTCAATGGAGATAGACCGCTTCTAAACTGTGGGACGCGGCAAAACGCAACGCGAGGTCCAGTCTGGTGTAAACAGTCACCTGCTAAGGGCTGCGTCGGTGAATCTCTGTCAGACACTCAATCATATGAAATAAAAACATGTACAAAACCCATTAGCGCCAAAACATATAGCTATGGCTATGGCAGCATAGCGGTGGAACAACACACCCATTAAACGCTGGTTCAAACCGGTTCGGGTGGCATAGACGGACGGAACCTTCCAGAAGTGTCTAGAAGTGTATCAGGCCTCGGACCAGATGACGTTCCCCGCGATTACACACTGGTTATAAAACCGTTTTATTTGCAAAACAGTTGGTTCGTTGTCTAAAAACGAAATAAACGACAATGATTCAGAATTAAAATTCACATTTAATAAAAAGTAGTGTGTTACTGGGGTCAGTAAATACTAGCATTTACCTGTATGCTACCTGCGGATGATGGGCGTAACGTTAACTCTTCTTCCTGTTTTACGGATTCGCTGGAGGGACACATCATCGGCATCGCCGCTACATGTCTCCACGTGTGTGATCGGAGCGCATTTAAAGTCATAAAAAACATTAAAAATGCACGTAGGCCAATACGTTGCCGTAATATTTCTTCTTTACGTCGAAGTTAAAGGTATGTATTGCAATGGTTATCATGCTTTTGTTAATGTGTTTTGTTCTCCTATAAAACGCTTTTTGTAATTGATGACATCTATGAAAAGTCATTCGGTAATCTACAGTATGGGTATTAACATTAACAGGTGATGTTGTCAATGAATCGGTGAGGTTAAATGAAGGCGATGCAATGGCTCATCTTAAAGACATCACTAAAATAAAACCCGGTGGCAGGTGGACATTAGAACAAAACAGGACTCTTGTCTTACGACGCTGTTCTCCCGAGGAAGAGAGGAACGGGTGTAGTAACTTCACATCACCACGATTCTCCGTCCAGACGGTCAATGACACAGTCTTTATAGCTCTTCATAATGTGACGGAGAGTGACGCTGGGAGGTATACTTTTCAAGTTGCCGGTGACAATGAAGAACAGTTCAATGTTACTGTCGGTAAGCATTCTTCTATCTTATATCAGTACTGTACCGCTGTAAACTTGACTTGATGTATGTTGTGTCTATTCCATCTTACAGTTTTTCTCGATTGCTAACACACAATTCATGAAACAACTCACCATTTTATGACAACTATAAACACATTCTCAGAATAATATACCAACTTGTACAAACCCCACACACAAACAGCCTCACTTTGCAAAGGTTTAACCATGTTCTCATTCAGAAAACACAAACACACAATATAATGAACTGAAGTGTCAATATGTAAACTCAAATAGCACACATTTGTCCATCAGTAAACATTCAGTTGCAAAACTGATGACACACCAATCAGATCTCAGGATAATATCAATAGGAGCACAGGTAATTGTGCATCCTAGAATCATCTACTGCGCTTTATACTACTTACTGTAAACATACAGTATAATCACAGTACACACTTTATATGAGAGAAATTTCTCTATTCTGTATCCAGTAAACTGTAGCACGTGTACACACTTTTTACCGGAATACTTTTACAAAATTGGGCCAAAGGTGCAGAGGATGCCATATTTTTTACATCGCCTCCTATTAACAAATCGCTTCACTGTATTGTTTCCTTTATCTTCTCTGTAAGTCGCTTTGGATAAAAGCATCTGCTAAATGCCTGAATGTAAATGTTATTTGTGCAGATGTGTACTGAATTGTGTTGCATGACCAGTTTATATTGTTCTTTGGTTTTTGAACCTTTCTTGTCTTGTAAGATCATCTTCATCTACTTTACAGTAGTGTAATGTTTTATTTTTTATTTTTTCCTGAAGCTCATTCTTGCACTTTGCTGTATATGCACTCTTATGTTGTATATTCTAATAAACACTAAGCTGTCAAATTATTCTTGAATCCCACTAAGAGTTTTAGTAACAGTGTTTTGAATTGATCTCACCAGTGTCTAAGACTATGTTGCAGTGTGGGTGATTTTGAGGGCTTGTAAGTCATGTCTGCAGGAAAAGTTTGTTTTTTCAGCAAGTTTGAATGGTTTTGAGAAGAGAGCTTCATTTTGACCTGACAATAGGATGTTTGGAGAATTGGGTGAGATGTTATGGATTTGTGTTTACTGTTTTGAGAATACGAGGCATAATTTCAAGAAATGTGTTTAAGCAATCGAGAAAAACTGTAAATCCAAATCACTGTGTAGATGCTTTGGATAAACGCTAGTAGCTGCACAACACTTAGGGGCGGTTTCCCAGACAAGGATTATCTAAAACCAGGACTAGGCCTTACTTAAATTAGGATATTTATGTCAATTTAAAAAAAATATTTTACAAACAACTTTACAGGCCTGCATCTTGAGACAAAACAATCGCACTCGTATATTTTAAGTTATGTCAGTGCAAGTTGTTTTCGATCAAGACACCTCTAACATTTAAGTTAGTCTAGGACTAGGTTTAAGCCCTGTCCGGGAAACCGCCCCATAATGTTCAGACACATGAAGGCATATTAATAGGCCTATATTCAATTCTGTGTTTGTTTTCTTGGCCAAAAGTAAAACCGTTTTATGCAATTTTCACAAACTGTTTGTGATCCATCTAATGGTGTTTTTAAAGCTGCTTTTATGGAAATACCAGACATTTAATCTGTTTAAATGTCTCTGTAATGTTTTGTTGTTAATGTTTGGGGTTGTATGTAAGTTTTAATTGGTTTGTGTTGTTGTTTGTTTGTTACAGAAAAGCCCCCCGGAAGCACAGAAAAGTCCACCGGAAGCACAGAAACTGAATCACCAAACACCTCTTCCATTAACATTCCACTTGCCATATGTTTACCCATATTAGCTGTCCTGCTGCTGCTGCTGCTTTATTTCATGTGCAAACAGGCAAGTACAAGAATATGTTTAAATCTAAAATATTAGATTTATAATGTTCTTTTATATTGGGATAGAAATAATTAATTTCAACACTTCTGTTTAAATATCAAATTAATTTCTATGGATTTTTTTAATAAGAACTTGTTCTTCTTTGTTGCTTGCACTCTAGAAAATCACAATCTGGCTTGAAAGGTTACGGGAACCACACAGACGACATGTCTGTCCAGTCTTCAGAGTGTGAAGAAACATCTAGGGATTCTGTCATAAATCATTGACAATAAAAATCCCCAGAACCTTCAACCTCTGTTGCTCAGTGATGGAAAAACCTCCAGTCTTCAGGGCATCACAACCTGCTGAGTCCATCACAACCTTCAAGACACATCTGAAGACAGAGCACCACACAAACACCTCCTCTATTTTTGACTTCAATTCCAGTGTACATCCACGATTTCATTTTGTCTGAAGTATGCCACAATTATTTGTAGCCTTAGAACGATTGCATGTACTTACACCAGTCATTATGAAATGTTTCGAGGCTTACATATTTCTGTGTATCTCTCGTGGGCTATCAACACCACCGCAGTAGCTAAGAAGGTACATGAGGATCTTTAGGAAAAATGGACTGAAGGGAGAATCTATCATAGTTGCTCAGGGGCAGACGGGAGAGCCCTTCAGGGGGTCATCAATATAGCGCAGAAGCTTCACTGTGGCATGGACAATTGTTGCAATATATGGAATTAAATTGGAATTGATTTGTATACATTTGTAAACATGTATTAGAGAGAGGTTGTTATTGGATATTGTTTATATTATTTAATAATTTATATTTTGTATATACAAAAAATATTTTATGTGTAATATTTTGTATATGCATAAATCATTTTATAAAAATAATATATTCTATAAAAATTATTTCATCATAGAAAATCTGTCCAGTGTTTTTTTTATAAGGAGCCTAAACATGGGGATAACTATAAATCAGCAAATTTGGTGCCACATACTGTTAGAAAAATCACTTGAAAAGATTCAGGGTAATGTTGAACAAGTTTTTTCTTGCAAGAAGGAGCAACACAGACAAGAAATAGCTCAGCCTGGGCACTCCTCTGAGCAGATCTTTAATAAACAGGACGTACATCTTGTTTTCATTGAATTAAAGACTTTTAGCACTATAAGATAATACTGGAATCTGTAAGCTGAACAGTCATTTCTTCAAAAGGCTTCATCAATATTAATGATTTTTACTCATACAGATATTTGTTGACCTTTTACATTACACATTCTGTTCCTACTATAAATCTCCTTAAAGCTAAAGCAAGCAATAAACATTTTTTTCCCAACACACACAAAATATGATTACAATATGTTTTATATGTGGAATCTGTTATGTTTTATGATATTTTTCAGTTTAGTTAAAACTATATTGGCACAGCATAAAAGCCTGCAATTCACCTCAACGGCTTAACTTTCTTTTGCCAAAAATGAAGGCCTTTCTTTTACACATTACTCATTTATTTATTTTATCGAGTCTGTGGCTCGTTCAAGAACAGTGGTGATATGTAATGGGACAGATTTTCAGTTACTAACCCTTGTTGCTCGATTATCTGACATCTTAAGCACGACTTGAACTGTCTTTTTGTATAAAAGCATTGTGTCTATGCCTGTGTCTCTATTATACTTTGTGTATCCCTGTTTCTCATTAACAGTGCACAAAACGAACCACTGAACACAGCCCAATGTTTACAGGAGGGAGAAATACATGGACACAAGAAAGCAAGTCAATTCAAGTCAGTTTTATTTATGAAGCGCTTTTTACAATTTGCAAAGCAGCTGGACAAGAAAACCAAAACCAAGAAAAACAACATTGCTCACACAGAATAATATACTGTATATCCATAATGCATTGCTGTAGTACTTGAGTCCGTACTCGAGACATTTTTCTATAGTCTCTTACTTGTCTTGGACTCGTTGGTATCTTCACTTGGACTTGGTCATTGGACTCGCCAAATGTTCTAGTTGGTCTCGACCGAGTCCGATTATTTTTTTCTCTTTCCAAACAAAAACTATTGATGAAGCATACAGTATCTTACAGAAGTAAGTAAACCTCTCACATTTTTGTAAGTATTTTATAATATCTTTTCATGTGACAACACTGAAGAAATGACACTTTGCTACAATATAAAGTAGTGAGTGTACAGCTTGTATAACAGTGTATATTTGCTGTCCCCTCAAAGTAACTCAACACACAGCCACTGGCAACAAAAGTGAGTACACCCCTAAGTGAAAATGTCCAAATTGGGCCCAAGGTCTCTAGCATCCACCAACGTGTGGAAGAGGACTCCAGTGACACCTGTGAAGCTCTGGTGAACTTCATGCCCAAGAGGGTTAAGGCAGTGCTGGACAATATCGGTGTCCACACAAAATATTGACACTTTGGGCCCAATTTGGACATTTGCACTTAGGGGTGTACTCACTTTTGTTTGCAGCAGTTTAGACATTAATGGCTGTGTGTTGAGTTACTTTGAGGGGACAGCAAATATACAAGCTGTACACTCACTACTTTAAATTAATTGTTGTCACATGAAAATATGTAATAAAATATTTACTAAAATGTGAGGGGTGTTCTCACTTCTGTGAGATACTGTAAGGACTCTTGACTTTCATTAAGTTAATGCCCTTTCCTCTTTGAGTAGGTTACTTTTTGTGATGGGTGTCAAGCTGTAAAAAGGATAACTAATACTAAATGAAGTTGATAACTGATTTGAGTGTTCTGGTTCACAACTCTAAGATACTGTGCCAAATTAAACCGAGTTTAAAACCAATTTTTTCTTGACATCAACACTCATCATACAAACCTCAACAATGGTAACAATCATCAAACTAATTAAGATAAACAGATGAACTGCAATGCATACTGGGAGTCATGAAGGAGTTTTGTACTGTGATGTTACCCAGTATGCTTTGCAGCATGAAGCTTACTTTTGTTGATTGTCACTATTGCGGAGTTTCATACACTGATACTTGATGTCTGATTGATTCACTGATTACCTTTTTTTGTACGTGTGTATTTTCTGACAATTCAAAGAAGTATAATAAGCCATACCACTGCTTTAATCTCACACTGTAGCATCAGACAATTCTCATAAATGAATAACACGATGCACTCATGAGCAAATATATCTAGGCAACTGCACAAAGACTACAATCATTATCACCTGATCCCAATGGATCTTCATTGAAATGGATCTTCTTTGCCTCAACAATTGTATTGTAGCACACTATCATCACAGACAATAAAACCTAATGTTAAAACACAAGAATCAAGAACCTAACTAAAGCGAATACTGAAAAACACAATTTTTTCAACATTAATTGCGGTTGAAAAAGTGATGTTGATTCAATGCAGTTAACACTGACAAGTCAACAAGCTGAGTATGGGAACACTTTCCATTGGCAGCCCAGAATGTGATTGTTACACAACAATAAAAAGACAGAAAATCTGAAGTTGCACTTCGGCTTCATGTGACTTTGGTGAAATCGCTATACCTAAAGTAAATAAAATGACTTAATTTGATCCGCTTTTTGATCATTACAAACAAAGCATGTGGTCTTGAAGAGGTTTCTTTTTTCTGTCTCTGCCCGTCTCATTTGTCTAAACTCTTAAAGTCTTCCCTGAACAGACCAGAAACACATGTGTTCAAGCAGAAACACAATAGTAGCAAATCCCACCAGAGCAGACAGAATCAAGCGGATCAGAACCTCAACATCTCCACAATGCTGCAGACAGTCTGTAGACGAAGAGATTCTGCTAGAATCATTCTCAGTAAATGTTTTGTCTGTGTGAAGTGGCACAGATGTGGTTGTGGTAGGAAGAGACTTCCTGATGTTCGTCTGTGTTATTTTACCTTCATAATGTGGACAGAGGTGTTTCGTGTGTAGACGGATGCTTTTATTGCTCACTGGATTTGCAGCCGTGCAGCTGTATGATTCTGTCTCATTATAATGAAGTTTTAAAGGTAAACTGAGATTAATGCTGAGATCAGAACTACTGCCGTGATTCACTATTTCATCTCCTTTATACCATGAGATGAAGACGTCTCGATCATTTTTCACAGAGCAGACAACTGAGCAGAATTCATGCATCTCCTGTGATGTACCTGTGACGTTCATTCATCGGTTATTCTTCACATTAAACTCATGCAAATCTCTGTGAATGTAAATAACATGAATTTCATTTCACAAACTGAACAATGGCACTCACCTTGAGTTTGGTTGGCCGTAGCAAATGAGTTGCTGATAGCAGGTACAGAAACTGATGCTTTAACACAAGAAACATCAGTTATTCAGAATACTCGGTTATAAAACATATCTGTTCTGTGATACAGCTAATACTTACCATAAACATCAACTTTGATCTTCTTCCTGGTGACGAATCCATTAATGGTGAGTGATGCTGTGTAGAGTCCAGATTCACTGGTGCTGATGTTAAAGATGCTCAAAGATCCTGTCTGTTGATCCATCTGCACTCTGTCTGTTAGACTCTCATCATAAAAGGGTGAAAATCCTCGATACATCTGCGCAATACGGAAAGTTCGGTCACCTCTTTCAAACAGCCACATCACGTCTTCAAGACTCTCAGTTTCAGTATTTCTTGTTGGTAGATTAAGAACGTTTCCCTCCATCACAGTTTTGATCTCGTGCCAGTCACCAGTCACTGTGTGAAAATAAAATCACGCGGGAACATACTACTATTTCAAACCTTTATCACTACACACAAACTATTTAAAACAGCAGGCAGGATTCAGCAATAGTAAGCTGTTGTATTCAAGAACATGTGCAACAATATGAAACAATAAACAAGCTTTCACACAGGTCAGTATAAATCTTTTTCTGCACCTCTGAAGCAGTTTGATGTGTTTTAGATGTTTGAACTTCAGGAAGTAATCTGTCACCCACACATCAGCACCAGTGTTGAACAGAGGAGATCAGCGTCATCACAATGTGGTTTTGTTAGGAAGGCACAACAATGGCTGAGGGGACATGAAACTACAGAACTACTTTCACCTTCACCGCTAAACTGCTGTCAGAACCTGCTCGATCTCTAATCGAAAATTCACATTTTAATGAACGTTCTGTTTACACATACTTCTGTATTGGACTTCATTTCACTATGATTTCAATCTATGACATGGCCTTTCTCAGTCAGTATGAAAGATATCAAGGTTATATTTGGACAGATCGTTCTTTACATTATGTTTATGTATCATTTTACATTATCTTTACATTACATTATGTATCATTTTATGTAAACAGCTTAATTACAAAACATGACTTTAGCTGGGTTTTCACAGACTGGGTTACATAGTTTAGATTTATTTAGAATCTACTGGGTGTGTGAAACTGCTCTCATGACAACACATACATCCTTCAGTTTTTCAGTAATCTAGTTTTGCTTATAACAACTATAAAAGTACAGTGTAATATTAAACTTATCTTATGATTTAAAGCATGCATATGTATCTGTGATATTACTTATTGGACAGATGACATGAGTATTATATTACACATGTTAATATCAACAACCGAGTTCACATATGTAAAGACACTTTAAATGTATTATTGTTTGAAGCAGTTCTGAGTACGATTCATGACAGCATGCTTTGACTAACACGTTGCTTCATCAAGCCACTTGACCACAAACACAAAAACAATAGTGTGCTAAAGAAAGAAAAGAATCCGTTTTATATATCTTACCCTTCACACTGATGAACAACACAGTGAAAACACATGAGCTGAAGATCATTATTAAGGATTTTAGGTGTTTCTGAGTTTGTCTTGTTGAAGCGCCGAGCTTGTGTGAGCAGTAAGAATCAATCCTGAAGATCTCTGTGTGTCACTGTCATGAGGAAGAGACGCTTGTGATGAATCAGTGTCACTCCACCAGACGGAGCCAAAAGACTGTATCACAACTCTCTCATAAAGTAAAGATAACACAGGACAGTTACAGTTTTTCTCGATGGCTTAAATACACTTCTTGAAATTATGGCTCCCTTTCTCTAAACACCAATCCATATCTTCTCATCCAATTGCCTCAACATCCTATTTTTGGGTCAAAATGAAGCCCTCCACTCAAAACCATTCAAACTGCTGAGAAAGCAAAATTTCCCCCAAACATGACACACAAGCCCTCAGAAACACTCACACTACAACATAGTCTAGTCACTGGTGAGATCAATTCAAAACACTGTTACTAAAGCCTCTTATTGGGATTCAAGAATATAGTAATTTGGCAGCTCAGTGTCTATATACACTGCGTTCCAAATTATTATGCAAATTGGATTTAAGTGTCGTAAACATTTAATTTTATATTGTTCAATTAAACTTATGGATGGTATTGTGTCTCAGTGCTCTTTGGATCACTGAAATCAATCTCAGACACCTGTGATAAGTAGTTTGCCAGGTGAGCCCAATTAAAGGAAAACTACTTAAGAAGGACGTTCCACATTATTAAGCAGGCCACAGGTTTCAAGCAATATGGGAAAGAAAAAGGATCTGTCTGCTGCCGAAAAGCGTCAAATAGTGCAATGTCTTGGACAAGGTATGAAAACATTAGATATTTCACGAAAACTTAAGCGAGATCATCGTACTGTGAAGAGATTTGTGGCTGATTCAGAGCACAGGAGGGTTCGTGCAGATAAAGGCAGAATGAGGAAGGTTTCTTCCAGACAAATTCATCGGATTAAGAGAGCAGCTGCAAAAATGCCATTGCAAAGCAGCAAACAGGTATTTGAAGCTGCTGGTGCCTCGGGAGTCCCGAAAACCTCAAGGTGTAGGATCCTCCAGATGCTTGCAGTTGTGCATAAACCTACTATTCGGCCACCCCTAACCAATGCTCACAAGCAGAAACGGTTGCAGTGGGCCCACACATACATGAAGACTAATTTTCAAACAGTCTTGTTTACTGATGAGTGCCGTGCAACCCTGGATGGTCCAGATGGATGGAGTAGTGGATGGTTGGTGGATGGCCACCATGTCCCAACAAGGCTGCGACGTCAGCAAGGAGGTGGCGGAGTCATGTTTTGGGCTGGAATCATGGGGAGACAGCTGGTGGGCCCCTTTAGGGTCCCTGAAGGTGTGAAAATGAACTCTGCAAGGTATGTAGAGTTTCTGACTGAGCACTTTCTTCCATGGTACAAAAAGAAGAACCATGCCTTCCGTAGCAAAATCATCTTCATGCATGACAATGCACCATCTCATGCTGCAAAGAATACCTCTGTGTCATTGGCTGCTATGGGCATAAAAGGAGAGAAACTCATGGTGTGGCCACCATCCTCCCCTGACCTCAACCCTATTGAGAACCTTTGGAGCATCCTCAAGCGAAAGATCTATGATGGTGGGAGGCAGTTAGCATCAAAACAGCAGCTCTGGGAGGCTATTCTGACATCCTGCAAAGAAATTCAATCAGAAACTATCCAAAAACTCACAAGTTCAATGGATGCAAGAATTGTGAAGGTGATATCAAAGAAGGGGTCCTATGTTAACATGTAACTTGCCCTGTTAGGATGTTTTTGATTGAAATAGCTTTTGATTTCAGTAAATATGACCTCCTAATGCTGCAAATTCAACAAATGACCATTTTCAGTTTTTTACAACCTATGAAATGTTTTCAAACTCTGTTGTGCATAATAATTTGGAACAGTGCATTTTGAGTTTTTCATTTTTTAAATAAATACTGTTGTCAGTGGGAGGTTTGTTCAATAAAATTCCAAATGTACCCTAACTGTTGATTACTTGAAAATTATACTGACTGTCATTTGCATCGACAAATTAGGAAAACCAGAGAAAGATATCATTTGCATAATAATTTGGAACGCAGTGTACATAGATGCCAAGCTTGAGTTCGTAATTCTCAAAAAGCGGGCAGCAGTGAGCGAAATTTGTTGCCGTGTTTCCGGCCATTTTTGTTTGCAGTTTTGCTGCATTCACTCACAAAAATAAATTGTTGATATATTTACAATAGGACATTTACAAAATATCTTCATGGAACATGATCTTTACTTGATGTCCTTATCCTTAAAAATCAATCATTTTGACTCGTACGATGTATTGTGGGCTGTTGCTACAAATACACCCATGCTATTTATGACTGGTTTTTTGGTCTGGGGTTTCATGTCTTTGTGGTCCAGTTGGCTAAAACACCAACCCGGACGCTGTCTCCCTCACATCCTGCCAAATTGGACAAACGATGGTTCATTTATTTGTTGACCTTACCAAGATGTACACGTGCGTGGGAGAATGCACAATGACATGTCCATAGTGACACAGTCACACACACACACACACACACACACACACACACACACACACACACACACACACACACACACACACACACACACACCTCCACAGAGGCCAGGGAGATCTTCAGCCGCATGAGTTACAAAGCTGATATTTCAAAATGCATCAAAAACTACAAAAACTTGACTATTTGAAAGAATATTTATTTTTATTTTTAATATAAATTCACAAAATGTATCACAAAAGTTGTGATACTCTCTAAAGAGCAGATGGCAGAATTCTACACCTATGACCTAGATCATATCAAGAAACAACTTCAATTAAATTTGGATAATCATTTAAGTGATTTTTTTCATAAAAATGTATTATTTCACATTCAAGCTACTGGTATAGTTGAGGAATTTTGTGGTAAATAGCTACAAAAGTACTTAATATCTCTAAAAACACACTATTAATGTATAGATGAGAAGTAAACAAAAAAATGATATACTATTTGTATTATTAAAATGTATATATTTTTTTCAATTACGTCATCAATTGTTGGGGTCATATTGACCCCAAATACCAGTAGTGTAAACAGGAAACGAGGACCATATCGGGGTTAAAGCCTTCCTTTCCCTGGAAAAATAGTCCCTGATCGCCTGTAACATTTCCTCCCAACGGCTTAATAACATGTTGTAAAAAAACTTTAAGAAAATAATATAAATAACTATTATTTATAAATATTATAAATAATTATAAATAATAATTCCTGGTAGCATGGCAGCATTATATACAGATAATTATTCTGTCCCCTGTACTTTTTTTGTTTCTAGAGGATATCATTGCGCTTTGTTGTAATGGAATCACCAGATGCTGCTTCTTCTTCAGTCTGTAGACGGGACAGCAGTATGACGGTGGAGTTTAGACTGGAAGAATCGGAAGCAGCTTCTGATAATCTGCCACAGCTCCTGAAAATAATTGAGTGAAATACATCAACACATGCATAACAAATGTGTATGAGTTCAGAAGTGGAAACATTTCAGCTAAGTACAATATCTTATTAAATTAATATCCAATTCATTTTTGTGACAGTCCGTTTTAAAAATAATAATATTTGTTTTATATGTTTCTCCAGTGTCACTAGTTTATTTGTTAAGCAGCAGTGTACTAAATAGGATAATGTGCAGTCAGATAGTCCTTATCAAAAAATAAACACCAAAATGGTTTAAATTTAAATAAATTCAATCCCTGTATGTAAGAACTTTATAAATCTTATGCTTTAGCAAAACACAAATTAACATTAAATTAAGGTTTTTGTTACATTTTTAGAATAATACTTACCTTTTTAAATTTGATGCAAATGACAGCCAGCAGAACAACAACAACAACAACAACAACAACACCACCTACTACAGATAGCACTATGTTGACAATGTTTCTGGAGTATGGAGCAGTTGTCAAAGGTGGAGTTTCTGTGCTGCTGTTCATTTTCAGAGGTTCTGTAACAAACAAACAAGAAGAAAAACTATTAGCACAATTGTAACTTCTCTACAACTCTTAATAAAAACCATTTAAAAGAGACCATTAAACACGTTTAATGGCATAAAGTGAGTTTACTTTGTTTAAATTGAAAGCTTGTGTATTTTGAACTGACTTCAGTATATTGTGACTGTGTCACAGATGCAATCAACTGTTTTATTGTTTACCCAAATGGCCGTTGTCCCTTAGGTGAGCATTTCAGATCACAGGCTTTTCATTGGAACGGTCCTGTCAGGTCATCATCAGGTTAAATTCTCATGAGTTTCTTTTGGGATTCATTGTGTAGTTTGTCACAAATGTTGCTTAAAAAATGTTTATATCTGCATTTATGGACCTAAACATATATTTTATAACGTGTTTTGCATGTCTAAATAAGACAGCGACCATCAACAAAGCACAAAATGATCAGAATAAACCACTTAATGATTCATCATAATACTTGAGTTAAACAAGAGCAACCAAGTTAATACACACAAACGCTTCTTTAAAAACAGACATTTCTATTCAATATTACTACTAATAAAATATATTTTAGGCCTATATTTAAAAAACATTTCTCTTTATTAGAAAAAAATACGTTGAAATATGGTAATACATAAATGGTAACAAAATAGTAAATCATGTTAAATCCGTCTGCAAACCTGTATAGCCCGATCCAAAAACGCTGGGTTTTGACATGAAAGAAATGGCTTCAACTGGAACTCTGCCCAGCCTGGCAAAGCTGGTCAAGCTGGTTCTGACCGGTGGCTAAAAAAGCCACAAAAGTGTCCAAAACACCTCTGAACCAGTTGCTTAACCAGCTAAAACAGGCTGGGAGACCAGCTCAACCCAGCCCAAAACTTGCATCAGCTACTGCTTTAATGTATATTAACACAATTAATAACTAAATATATTCAGTGGTGGCCATACACTCACCGTTAGTCAAATTGAAAGATTTATTCTTGACCTCGTTTCCGACAGCTTGTAAAGTGTATCCAACAGCGTCACGTGCGGTAAAGTTACGAATAACTACAGAAACATTCTCATGGCCGATATGTGCAATGATTCGAGGTGACGTGACGTCTTTACATCCCGACATCTTTTCCTCAAGTGAACAGTTTCGAGAGATAATTCTCCCGTTTTCGGCTGCTTGTAATGTGACTTTACGGACAGGTGCCAGTTCAGACGTGTTGAAGATTAAAGTGACGGTCTTTCCTTCTACCTTCACATTCTCAACACCTGTTAATATGAACAGTGATATTGTAAATTACCGAGTGACACAAACTGACAGTTTTAAATCATAAAACCGTTTGATATAACAATAAGTTTCTATGTGCGAGCAAGACGTGCAGTGGGAGATTCTCACCAGTCGAGAAGTCGAGAAGAAACTGTCTAGAAGTCACAATGTCGGAAAGAAGAACCATCATCATCACTATCACTATCACCTCGACGAACCTGAGCATGTTTGACGCTCTCTGTTGTCACTTGGTTCAAGAACAATGTTTATAATGTTAGTTCACCGTTATTTGCGGTTATTAATGCGTACCGACGCACACGCGAGCAAGTCAATAGGTGCGCAAAATGCAAAACCCGCTTCTAGCCTCACGTGCCGGTACCCTCCCTCTTCGCAGCCAGACAGTTCTGATATGCGGGTTGATCCGAGGTGTCTGGAACGCAGCAATATGCGTGTAGCCATTTAGACAGTTTACAAGAGTCTACTGTACACAGGATTGCACATTTCCCTATGCGCAAATTAGTTTTGTAAAGGCGTAAATTACGTTTCAAGCGTAGGAAAGCAACTTTTGACTCATTTTATTTTGTAGATTAATATGTATGAATGTGTGTTTATGATTCTGTAGCCTAATAACGTGTATTTGATTTTTTAAATCTCTTTTTCATTAATTCTATTGTGTGTTTATGTCTCTGATGTTTGTGCTAAAATATGTTTTTCTTCTTTGCAATAGCCTACTGTGAAAAGCACTTTATAAATATTTTTCAAATTGTATAAATTTGTCTCTCCTCTGCTGTTTGACCCCATTGAGAGACTCCCATAGTAGGAAAAATTACTTTATCATTTTTTGTTCTGTTGAAGACAAAAGATGACATTTTGTAGGACAGCAAACACTTCTGCACTTTTGACAACCAATCTGTCTGGTTATAAGCATTCTTACAAACATATTTCTCTGTGTTCATCAGAACAAAGAAATGTACACAGATTTGTAACAACTCAAAGGTGAGTCAATGACATAATCAAGTGAACAGTTTCGAGAGATAATTCTCCCGTTTTTGGCTGCTTGTAATGTGACTTTACGGACAGGTGCCAGTTCAGACGTGTTGAAGATTAAAGTGACGGTCTTTATTTCTGTTCCCTTCACATTCTCAACACCTATAAACAGTGATATTGTAAATTACCGAATGACACAAACTGACAGTTTTAAATGATAAAACCATTTGATATAACAAAAAGCTTCTATGTGCGAGCAAGACGTGCAGTGGGAGATTCTCACCAGTCGAGAACAAAACTGTCTAGAAGTCACAATGTCGGAAAGAAGCAACATTATCATCACTATCAGCTCGACGAACCTGAGCATGTTTGACGCTCTCTGTTGTCACTTGGTTCAAGAACAATGTTAGTTAACCGTTATTTGCCATTATATTTGCCATAACATGGTGTGTGTTCGTAGTTAAAGCACACACCCTCTTCTCAGTACTGGTCAGTTACGTGCAGCTGCCCCGCTTCTTTGCCTATTAGCATGGTAATGAACAAGAGTTAACACGTGAATTACATAATTTATGCGTAAATTACATTTCAAGCGTAAGAAAGAATCGATTAACTTTTGTGATTATGAACTGCCTAATGTAGTCTATTGTGTATGAATGTGTGTTTATGATTGTGTATGTAATATTGTGTATTTGCACTTTTCCCCCTGAAATCTACACTTGTCTATACTGTTTTTAATCCAAAATTCTTAGTCAATTTAAAATAGTCAATTTAGAGATCACAGCTGGCATCCTCTGAAGCCCTTGTAGGGGTTGTCATCATCTTTCCACAGGTTTTGGGTCATCATACGGCTTTGTTGAGGCCGGAACCCGACTGGAGCTGGTGTAGAGAGCAGATGAAGGAATAATTAGCATAGCTGCTATTCATATAATTTTAGGCAGAGGACAATTAATAATAATTAATCTATATAATCATTAAACTGGGAATGCAAAATTAAAAAATGCAATTGGCTGAAGAGATGTGTTTTTAGTCTAGATTTAAATTGGAAGTGTGAGTCTGCCCCCCGAACAGTGTCAGGAAGGTTATTCCACAGCTCAGGTGTGAGAAAGCTCTACCTCCTTTTGGAGATTTTTTATCCTAGAGTCCAGAGTTTTTCCTCACATCATCAGACTCTCTAACATCTGCAAAAGAGAAAACCACATTAGATGTACAATATAACAATATATAAAACAACAAACTGAATCTGTTTACAGTTTTTCTCGATTGCTAACACACAATTCATGAAACAATTCACCATTTTCTCACAACTATAAACTCATTCTCAGAACAATACTGTAAATCAACTTGTACAAACCCCACACAAAAACGTCCTCATTTTGTTTAACCGTGTTCTCATTCAGAAAACACTGACACATTATATAATGAACTGGTCAAGATGTAAACTCAAATTGCACACATTTATCCAGCAGCAAAACTGATGACACACCAATCAGAATCTCAGGATAGAATCAATCGGAGGTAATTGTGCAAAAAAATATTTTGTCAGAAGACCAAGAAATTGTTATAGTATCCTGTAACAAAATTGGGCAAAAGGTGCCATGTTTATTTATACATTTATGCAATTGTATTCTGTTGCATATTGTTATGATCTGTTCTGTGTTCCCCTGTTACAGTTTTTTTCAACTGCCTTTCAAAGCTGCCTCTCTTTTTCAAAACTTTACACACAAATCCAAGAATTGCACACACAAAATGCCTCACATCTCTTTCAAAATGAAGCACTACATTACAGTTTTTTTCAACTGCTTACACACATTTTCAAAAGGTTGCCTCTTTTTTTCAAAACTTTACACACAAATCCAAGAATTGCACACACAAAATGCAAAATGCCTCAAATCTCTTTCAAAATGAAGCACTACATTAAAAATATCACAAACACATTTCAAAAGCAAACATTTGTCTTCTGTTGCAAACACTTTTACCGTAATGTTATATTTTGGGATATATCATGTACACACAGTTATTCAAAACCTAAAGCTCTTAGTTCATGAGCTCCTCTGTACATTTCTGTACAAGATTGAAAGAAATTGGCAGAGAGATGTTTAAAATTCACTGTAAAAACAAAAGCCAAACTTTTTATTTCTTGTGTTTATTTATGTTTTTGCTGGTTGTGAATACAGTATTACTGTACACGGTACGGAAATTTTTTTTATGGAGGACACGATGTATTGTTGAGGGACTCACAGCATTTATGTTCGCTAAAATTGTGGCATCATTACAGTAAGCATATGGTTGCGTATATTTCACGAATTCTAAAAGCATTATTGGCCAAAACCAAATTCACGATAGCCGTCTCTTGCTCTTCAGTGAACATGTGACCTCGCCCATCATGAAACCTTCGCCTTTCCACTCTGTAGAAGATTCAGGAACAGTGTGAGTGTGTGCCATAAACTGTAACATAATGTACTATTTTATACAATATGGTCAGAATGTCTTCTTACAGTTGGCTGTACTGTTGTACAGTGTGATACCTCACCAGACTGTGACCAATGCAGTGCACCGTAGTAAATGAATGCAAGGGTACTACTGTAAAATACTGTATATGTATTATAGCCTACTGTTTGTGTACATAACAGTAGATTGTTACATACCTGTTCTCATTTCTAAAGGTTCGAATTATACCTGCCANGGGACGGACACAATGCCTGCTTCCAGTACGCTGGGGCAGACGTTGTGGATACGTCCTGCCCGCACTGCGGGCGGTGACGATTCAGACGTTGCGTCACAGGTGGCTGTGTTCCCACGGGACTCAGCCACCACCTCGTTTGCTCCCCGTTCCGTGGCGGCAGGACTACGGCCCTGCCGTCCGCTATGGCAAGCAGCGAGGGTGAGATGAGGATTACTGTGAGCGATAATCCGCCAGCCACGGCTCACGGACCGTTCACACCTCGTTTCGCTCGTCTGACCGTTCCCCAAAAAGACGGTCCACCGTCTTATTCCTCAATCACGTATTCGGACACGATGCGTGATGATGAGAGGTCTCTTGCAGCATCGGGGGGTGACGTACTGCCATCCGACTCTGATGATTCTTCAGGCTCCCTCCCTCGGGGGGTCGAGCCCAGGAAAAAGCGGATGTCGAGATGTCGGCCATGCTTTCCCGGGCCGCCGTGAGTGTTGGGTTGCAGTGCCCGCACTGCCTCTCCCGGCGTTCGCGGCTGGCTACATGGGACCTCGGGTTTGAGCGCGGCTCCAAGCCGTGCCCGCCCCCAGTGCCGTGTTTGCATGAGGAACTTTGTAAGACCTGGAACGCCCCTTTCCGGCACGTTTCACGTCAAATAAAGTTCTGTCACCCTCTCTTCCCTCGAGGTTGAGACAGCTGGAGGATGCGTCGGTGTCCCCCAGGTGGAGTTTGCCACCGCGGTGCACTCGTGCCCGTAGGTGGCAGCCACCTGGGGGGGCTCGACCTAGACTCCCGTCCAAAGCATGTGCTGCCTCGGCATCTCTGGTGTCGAGAGCTTACATTGCGGCGGACCAAGCTGCCTCCTCTCTCCACGCTATGGCTCCTGCCAGGCCAGGGCGTTGAGAGAGCTCCACGAGGGTAAGACCGACCCAGCGCTTATGCAGGAACTCCGCGCCATCACCGACCTCGCTCTACGGGCGACCAAGGAACTTCCTCTCGTGCAGGGAAGCACGTGCTGGTCCGGTCGGACAGCACAGCTGCTGTGGCGTATTCTTCACTCACAGCAGCTAACATGACTCGCCCGACGCCTCCTCCTCTGGAGTCAGCAGGTGATCAGCTCCCTGCGAGCCACACACATCCCAGGCATCCTGAACCAGACAGCCGATGTGCTCTCTCGTCAGTTGACGCCTTGCGGAGAGTGGCGACTCCCTCCCCGCGCAGCCGGCTCATTTGGGGGCAGTTTGGCCAGGCACAGGTGGTCCTGTTGCCTCCCCGATCTCCTCCCATTGTCCGCTTGAGTACTCCCTGTCCGAGGTACCCTCGGCACGGATGCCCTTGCGCACAGCTGGCCGCGGGACAAGCGGAAGTACGCTTCCCCCCAGGGAGCCTCATTGCACAGAGCCTGTGCAAGGCCAGGGAAGAGGAGCATCAAGTGGTACTAGTTACGCCCCTTCGGCCTAACCAGGACTTGGTTCTCGGAGCTGAGGCTCTGACAACAACTCCCCCCTGGCCGCTCCCCCTGGCGGACAGCTTCCCCAGGGGAAGGGGCACGTTACGGCATCCCAGGCAAAACCTGGTCTCCATGTCTGGACGGGACGAGGAGATCCTGAGTGACCCACCCCCGGTCCGGTTGGGACGTCACTCAGGCTAGGGCTTCGGCCACTGGGCGGCTATACGCCCATAGGTGGCGCCTCTTCTCGTCCTGGTGCTCTTCTCACCGAGAAGACCCGCGGAGTTGCTCGGTCGGGTACGAGCTGTCCCGTCCTCAAGAGGGCGGGGGAGTAACCTCTCCCCCTCCACACTGGGAATGTATGTAGCCGCTACGGCCGCTCATCATGACCCAAGTGCTGGGTAGCCTCTGGGACAGCACGACCTGGTCATTAGGTTCCTAAGGGGCGCGAGAGGGTGACCACCTTACCCGCGCTCCGTACCCTCTTGCGACCTAGGTGGCGGGCCTCAAGAGGCCCCGCCCCCTTCGAGCCTCTCGGGGTTGCCGCTCTTTCTCAGTCTTGATAAAGACGGCTTTCCGCATGGCGCTCACCTCCAAGAGGGTAGGGGATCTACAAGCACCCTCCGTGTCCACAGATTGCCTAGAACTCGGGGCCGGGATTCTCACGTTATCTTGAGACCCCGCCCCGGCTACGTGCCCAAGGTTCCCACCACTCTCCCGAGAGACCAGGTGGTGAACCTGCAGGCGCTCCCCACCGGGGAGGAAGACCCAACCTATCCGTGTTGTGTCCAGTACGCGCACGGCGCCTCTACTTGGACCGCACGCAGAGCCCAGAAGCTCTGAGCAGCTCTTTGTCTGTTTCGGAGGTCAGCAGAAGGGAGGGCTGTCTCCAAACAGAGGCTGGCGCACTGGATCGTGGATGCCCTCGTTAGGGCATACCGATCTTTTTTCCTGCCCGTTGGGGGTGAGGCACACCCCTCGTGGCTGGCTCAGGGCGCCTCTCTGGCAGACATCTGCGGAGCTGCGGGTTGGGCTATGCCTAACAACTCCGTGAGGTTCTAATACCTACGCGCGGAACCGGTGTCAGCCCGCATCCTGGCAAGGTGTGGGACCGGCAGCCGGTAGGGCGTACGCCTGCGGAAGCCCTTCCCCCTCCGGGGGGAGCAGTGGCGATCCCGCCTCACTTCTTTCCCCTCGGGTAAAGAACAGGCATTCCATCCATCACTAAGCACCCTTCCAGGGGACAGGCTGGGCAGAGCAGCCCTGCCCCCTTAGGCCGGGGAACAGTTGAGTTATCTCCCACATAGCTCTAACCGGACCTAGTGCTCCAGACGTGGTAACCCCCCCTCCGTGGGCTGTTCCGTCTGATGTATCCTCATGAATGGTTCCCACCTTGGCAACCCATGACCTCCCCAGGTGGACTCCCACCTTGCGGTTAACTCCTGCAGTCCGCACATTCTTCCCATGAGTTCTCCCCTGATGGTGAGACCATGTGGTGTCTCCACTAATTCCTCCCTACGGTAGGTAGTGGCCTCTGCAGCGTTTTTCCCCCCCAGGGGGGAATAATGCTTACCCAGTGGCCCGTACGGTGCCGGGCGGCTTCTCGCCATTTAGAGAATCAGGCCTCCGCCCGTGACGGCCGGCGTTAGGGGGCTTCCCAACTTTTTGTGGAAAGCTCTGGGTCCCCCTTCCTCTCCACTGGAAGGTCATAATTTCGCGTTAGCGTGTTCGTCTGACTCGCCCAGGCCAGTCAACGTCGCTCCGCAGAGATTGTGACGCGGCTCAGTGCTGTGGCGTTTTCCATAGGAACCCCATTCTGTCGGTTCGACACAACGTCGAGAGACCGACAGAAAGGGAACGTCTTGGTTACGGATGTAACCTCGGTTCCCTGATGGAGGGAACGAGACGTTGTGTCCCTCATGCCACAACACTGGCCGCCCACCCCAGCGGTCGGGGGAGGATGCTTAGGCTCCTCAGACCAAAGGTGAATGAATGAGCACGCCGGCTTCCCTCTTATACCCGGACATCCGGGGAGGAGCCCGGCATGCAAATTTCATTCGCCAATTTTCATTGGCCTTTTCTAAATACTCAGAAGATGATAGGTTCTCAAGACAAACCCATTCTGTCGGTTCGACACAACGTCTCGTTCCCTCCATCAGGGAACCGAGGTTACATCCGTAACCAAGACGTTTACTTTGTTTAAATTGAAAGCTTGTGTATTTTGAACTGACTTTAGTATATTGTGTGTGTCACAGATGCAATCAACTGTTTTATTGTTTACCCAAATGGCCGATACAGTATAAATTGTCCCTTAGGTGAGCATTTCAGATCACAGGCTTTTCATTGGAACGGTCCTATCAGGTCATCATCAGGATAAATTCTCATGAGTTTCCTTTGGGATTCATTGTGTAGTTTGTGTCACAAATGTTGTTTAAAAAAATGTTTATATCTGCATTTATGGACCTAAACATATATTTTATAACGTGTTTTGCATGTCTAAATAAGACAGCGACCATCAACAAAGCACAAAATGATCAGAATAAACCACTTAATGATTCATCATAATACTTGAGTTAAACAAGAGCAACCAAGTTAATACACACAAACACGCTTCTTTAAAAACAGACATTTCTATTAAATATTACTACTAATAAAAAATATTTTAGGCCTATATTTAAAAAACATTTCTCTTTATTAGAAAAAAAGACGATGAAATATGGTAATACATAAATGGAAACAAAATAATAAATCATGTTAAATCCGTCTGCAAACCTGTATAGCCCGATCCAAAAACGCTGGGTTTTGACATGAAAGAAATGGCTTCAACTGGAACTCTGCCCAGCCTGGCAAAGCTGGTCAAGCTGGTTCTGACCGGTGGCTAAAAAAGCCACAAAAGTGTCCAAAACACCTCTGAACCAGTTGCTTTACCAGCTCAAACCAGGCTGGGAGACCAGCTCAACCCAGCCCAAAACTTGCATCAGCTACTGCTTTAATGTATATTAACACAATTAATAACTAAATATATTCAGTGGTGGCCATACACTCACCGTTAGTCAAATTGAAAGATTTATTCTTGACCTCGTTTCCGACAGTAAAGTGTGAAGTGTATCCTCCAGCGTCACGTGCGGTAAAGTTACGAATAACTACAGAAACATTCTCATGGCCGATATAGACAAAGAATCGAGGTGACGTGACGTCTTTACATCCCGACATCTTTTCCTCAAGTGAACAGTTTCGAGAGATAATTCTCCCGTTTTCGGCTGCTTGTAATGTGACTTTACGGACAGGTGCCAGTTCAGACGTGTTGAAGATTAAAGTGACGGTCTTTCCTTCTACCTTCACATTCTCAACACCTGTTAATATGAACAGTGATATTGTAAATTACCGAGTGACACAAACTGACAGTTTTAAATCATAAAACCTTTTGATATAACAATAAGTTTCTATGTGCGAGCAAGACGTGCAGTGGGAGATTCTCACCAGTCGAGAAGTCGAGAAGAAACTGTCTAGAAGTCACAATGTCGGAAAGAAGAACCATCATCATCACTATCACCTCGACGAACCCGAGCATGTTTGACGCTCTCTGTTGTCACTTGATTCAAGAACAATGTTTATAATGTTAGTTCACCGTTATTTGCGGTTATTAATGCGTACCGACGCACACGCGAGCCAAGGTGTGTGTAAGCAGTGCAAATCGCTCCATAGTGTACAGTTACGCGCAGGTGCCGCCCTGCCGATTTGCATAGAACGAGGTTACACTAATGATTCATGCGTTTACACATGGCTTTACATTGCCTGTTTCCAATTAACATATTACGAAAAATGTAACTATTAAGAAAGCATCATTTGAAATACACTACTGTAAAGTAATCTTAGATGAAAGTAGATGAAGTAGACAAGACAAGTTCAAAAACCAATATAAACTAGATGTGTCACATTTAAAGAACCAGAGAGTAGATCCAAATGCAGTTTAGAAATTTAACTACATAAACAAGACAAAACAAAGCAAACCAATGTAATCTACGAGCAACACAGGAATGTAAAACAAAGACGACAACAAACAAAGGAACCACTAGGGCTTAAATACACTGCGATAACAAGGAAACAAGAAAGACCTGGGGAAACGAATTAACGCGAAAAAGTACAAACTACAAAACAAGGCACAAGACAGGAAATAATATAAAAGTCCATAATACAGTTTTTTTCAACTGCTTACACACAAAATGTTTACTTGTCACACAATTTCTGAAACCTGACACTCAAACACCAGAACCACACATCGGCAAAACCATACACTAATTATCGACCTTTGACTCAGTTTTCAGTTTCATAAAACACCTTTTGCAAAACACAACACACAATTCTCTATGTAACACACAAAAATCTTACAGGAAGTATATTGATTTCCTTTTTCCAAACACAACCAATCAAAATGCCACACTAATTCCTCAGTGCCTCACACTAACTCCTCACATGTGCAAACACTCATTGCTTTACTTAACACCAACCAATCATGACTTTAGAAGAGGCCTATAAATAGGCCAAGGGTCAAGTTATAGGTTTTGAACAATGGATGCAAACAATGTAGACAGAGTAAGGGGAGTTGGAGGGAGAGCCAGAGGACGAGGCAGAGTTTGAATTAGAGGACGAGTTGGAAGAAGAGGAGGAAGACGAGGAACAAGAAGTGTGGTCTCGAATGAGATCAGGGCTACAGTCATTGATCATGTGATAAACCATGGTTTACTGTAACAACAAGAGAGGCTGTACAGAGAGTCCAGCCCAATTTGAGTCGATTTACAATGGCAGGTATAATTCGAACCTTTAGAAATGAGAACAGGTATGTAACAATCTACTGTTATGTACACAAACAGTAGGCTATAATACATATACAGTATTTTACAGTAGTATCCTTGCATTCATTTACTACGGTGCACTGCATTGGTCACAGTCTGGTGAGGTATCACACTGTACAACAGTACAGCCGACTGTAAGAAGACATTCTGACCTTATTGTATAAAATAATACATTATGTTACAGTTTATGGCACACACTCACACTGTTCCTGAATCTTCTACAGAGTGGAAAGGCGAAGGTTTCATGTTCACTGAAGAGCAAGAGACGGCTATCGTGAATTTGGTTTTGGCCAATAATGCTTTTAGAATTCGTGAAATATACGCAACCATATGCTTACTGTAATGATGCCACAATTTTAGCGAACATAAATGCTGTGAGTCCCTCAACAATACATCGTGTCCTCCATAAAAAAAATTTCCGTACCGTGTACAGTAATACTGTATTCACAACCAGCAAAAACATAAATAAACACAAGAAATAAAAAGTTTGGCTTTTGTTTTTACAGTGAATTTTAAACATCTCTCTGCCAATTTCTTTCAATCTTGTACAGAAATGTACAGAGGAGCTCATGAACTAAGAGCTTTAGGTTTTGAATAACTGTGTGTACATGATATATCCCAAAATATAACATTACGGTAAAAGTGTTTGCAACAGAAGACAAATGTTTGCTTTTGAAATGTGTTTGTGATATTTTTAATGTAGTGCTTCATTTTGAAAGAGATTTGAGGCATTTTGCATTTTGTGTGTGCAATTCTTGGATTTGTGTGTAAAGTTTTGAAAAAAAGAGGCAACCTTTTGAAAATGTGTGTAAGCAGTTGAAAAAAACTGTAATGTAGTGCTTCATTTTGAAAGAGATGTGAGGCATTTTGTGTGTGCAATTCTTGGATTTGTGTGTAAAGTTTTGAAAAAGAGAGGCAGCTTTGAAAGGCAGTTGAAAAAAACTGTAACAGGGGAACACAGAACAGATCATAACAATATGCAACAGAATACAATTGCATAAATGTATAAATAAACATGGCACCTTTTGCCCAATTTTGTTACAGGATACTATAACAATTTCTTGGTCTTCTGACAAAATATTTTTTTGCACAATTACCTCCGATTGATTCTATCCTGAGATTCTGATTGGTGTGTCATCAGTTTTGCTGCTGGATAAATGTGTGCAATTTGAGTTTACATCTTGACCAGTTCATTATATAATGTGTCAGTGTTTTCTGAATGAGAACACGGTTAAACAAAATGAGGACGTTTTTGTGTGGGGTTTGTACAAGTTGATTTACAGTATTGTTCTGAGAATGAGTTTATAGTTGTGAGAAAATGGTGAATTGTTTCATGAATTGTGTGTTAGCAATCGAGAAAAACTGTAAACAGATTCAGTTTGTTGTTTTATATATTGTTATATTGTACATCTAATGTGGTTTTCTCTTTTGCAGATGTTAGAGAGTCTGATGATGTGAGGAAAAACTCTGGACTCTAGGATAAAAAATCTCCAAAAGGAGGTAGAGCTTTCTCACACCTGAGCTGTGGAATAACCTTCCTGACACTGTTCGGGGGGCAGACTCACACTTCCAATTTAAATCTAGACTAAAAACACATCTCTTCAGCCAATTGCATTTTTTAATTTTGCATTCCCAGTTTAATGATTATATAGATTAATTATTATTAATTGTCCTCTGCCTAAAATTATATGAATAGCAGCTATGCTAATTATTCCTTCATCTGCTCTCTACACCAGCTCCAGTCGGGTTCCGGCCTCAACAAAGCCGTATGATGACCCAAAACCTGTGGAAAGATGATGACAACCCCTACAAGGGCTTCAGAGGATGCCAGCTGTGATCTCTAAATTGACTATTTTAAATTGACTAAGAATTTTGGATTAAAAACAGTATAGACAAGTGTAGATTTCAGGGGGAAAAGTGCAAATACACAATATTACATACACAATCATAAACACACATTCATACACAATAGACTACATTAGGCAGTTCATAATCACAAAAGTTAATCGATTCTTTCTTACGCTTGAAATGTAATTTACGCATAAATTATGTAATTCACGTGTTAACTCTTGTTCATTACCATGCTAATAGGCAAAGAAGCGGGGCAGCTGCACGTAACTGACCAGTACTGAGAAGAGGGTGTGTGCTTTAACTACGAACACACACCATGTTATGGCAAATATAATGGCAAATAACGGTTAACTAACATTGTTCTTGAACCAAGTGACAACAGAGAGCGTCAAACATGCTCAGGTTCGTCGAGCTGATAGTGATGATAATGTTGCTTCTTTCCGACATTGTGACTTCTAGACAGTTTTGTTCTCGACTGGTGAGAATCTCCCACTGCACGTCTTGCTCGCACATAGAAGCTTTTTGTTATATCAAATGGTTTTATCATTTAAAACTGTCAGTTTGTGTCATTCGGTAATTTACAATATCACTGTTTATAGGTGTTGAGAATGTGAAGGGAACAGAAATAAAGACCGTCACTTTAATCTTCAACACGTCTGAACTGGCACCTGTCCGTAAAGTCACATTACAAGCAGCCAAAAACGGGAGAATTATCTCTCGAAACTGTTCACTTGATTATGTCATTGACTCACCTTTGAGTTGTTACAAATCTGTGTACATTTCTTTGTTCTGATGAACACAGAGAAATATGTTTGTAAGAATGCTTATAACCAGACAGATTGGTTGTCAAAAGTGCAGAAGTGTTTGCTGTCCTACAAAATGTCATCTTTTGTCTTCAACAGAACAAAAAATGATAAAGTAATTTTTCCTACTATGGGAGTCTCTCAATGGGGTCAAACAGCAGAGGAGAGACAAATTTATACAATTTGAAAAATATTTATAAAGTGCTTTTCACAGTAGGCTATTGCAAAGAAGAAAAACATATTTTAGCACAAACATCAGAGACATAAACACACAATAGAATTAATGAAAAAGAGATTTAAAAAATCAAATACACGTTATTAGGCTACAGAATCATAAACACACATTCATACATATTAATCTACAAAATAAAATGAGTCAAAAGTTGCTTTCCTACGCTTGAAACGTAATTTACGCCTTTACAAAACTAATTTGCGCATAGGGAAATGTGCAATCCTGTGTACAGTAGACTCTTGTAAACTGTCTAAATGGCTACACGCATATTGCTGCGTTCCAGACACCTCGGATCAACCCGCATATCAGAACTGTCTGGCTGCGAAGAGGGAGGGTACCGGCACGTGAGGCTAGAAGCGGGTTTTGCATTTTGCGCACCTATTGACTTGCTCGCGTGTGCGTCGGTACGCATTAATAACCGCAAATAACGGTGAACTAACATTATAAACATTGTTCTTGAACCAAGTGACAACAGAGAGCGTCAAACATGCTCAGGTTCGTCGAGGTGATAGTGATAGTGATGATGATGGTTCTTCTTTCCGACATTGTGACTTCTAGACAGTTTCTTCTCGACTTCTCGACTGGTGAGAATCTCCCACTGCACGTCTTGCTCGCACATAGAAACTTATTGTTATATCAAATGGTTTTATGATTTAAAACTGTCAGTTTGTGTCACTCGGTAATTTACAATATCACTGTTCATATTAACAGGTGTTGAGAATGTGAAGGTAGAAGGAAAGACCGTCACTTTAATCTTCAACACGTCTGAACTGGCACCTGTCCGTAAAGTCACATTACAAGCAGCCGAAAACGGGAGAATTGTGTCTCGAAACTGTTCACTTGAGGAAAAGATGTCGGGATGTAAAGACGTCACGTCACCTCGAATCATTGCACATATCGGCCATGAGAATGTTTCTGTAGTTATTCGTAACTTTACCGCACGTGACGCTGTTGGATACACTTTACAAGCTGTCGGAAACGAGGTCAAGAATAAATCTTTCAATTTGACTAACGGTGAGTGTATGGCCACCACTGAATATATTTAGTTATTAATTGTGTTAATATACATTAAAGCAGTAGCTGATGCAAGTTTTGGGCTGGGTTGAGCTGGTCTCCCAGCCTGTTTTAGCTGGTTAAGCAACTGGTTCAGAGGTGTTTTGGACACTTTTGTGGCTTTTTTAGCCACCGGTCAGAACCAGCTTGACCAGCTTTGCCAGGCTGGGCAGAGTTCCAGTTGAAGCCATTTCTTTCATGTCAAAACCCAGCGTTTTTGGATCGGGCTATACAGGTTTGCAGACGGATTTAACATGATTTACTATTTTGTTACCATTTATGTATTACCATATTTCAACGTATTTTTTTCTAATAAAGAGAAATGTTTTTTAAATATAGGCCTAAAATATATTTTATTAGTAGTAATATTGAATAGAAATGTCTGTTTTTAAAGAAGCGTTTGTGTGTATTAACTTGGTTGCTCTTGTTTAACTCAAGTATTATGATGAATCATTAAGTGGTTTATTCTGATCATTTTGTGCTTTGTTGATGGTCGCTGTCTTATTTAGACATGCAAAACACGTTATAAAATATATGTTTAGGTCCATAAATGCAGATATAAACATTTTTTAAGCAACATTTGTGACAAACTACACAATGAATCCCAAAAGAAACTCATGAGAATTTAACCTGATGATGACCTGACAGGACCGTTCCAATGAAAAGCCTGTGATCTGAAATGCTCACCTAAGGGACAACGGCCATTTGGGTAAACAATAAAACAGTTGATTGCATCTGTGACACAGTCACAATATACTGAAGTCAGTTCAAAATACACAAGCTTTCAATTTAAACAAAGTAAACTCACTTTATGCCATTAAACGTGTTTAATGGTCTCTTTTAAATGGTTTTTATTAAGAGTTGTAGAGAAGTTACAATTGTGCTAATAGTTTTTCTTCTTGTTTGTTTCTTACAGAACCTCTGAAAATGAACAGCAGCACAGAAACTCCACCTTTGACAACTGCTCCATTCTCCAGAAACATTGTCAAAATAGTGCTATCTGTAGTAGGTGGTGTTGTTGTTGTTGTTGTTGTTCTGCTGGCTGTCATTTGCATCAAATTTAAAAAGGTAAGTATTATTCTAAAAATGTAACAAAAACCGTAATTTAATGTTTATTTGTGTTTTGGTAAAGCATAAGATTTATAAAGTTCTTACATACAGGGATTGAATTTAACAAACAAAAACTAGAGAAGTGAAGAAATGCAGTGCTATAATTAAACCAATATCCTTCAAAAAGGTCTCTTCTGTATAACAGATAAATCAAATAATGTTCAGTCAAATTAAAAGTCAAGGTTTTGGCATCATTGCTGGCTGCTGTCATGTCCTCATCTCACATATAAAACACTGGCGATGTCAACTACATGATAACGCACTCGCATAAAGAAGCCATGTTGACAAGTTTCAGGAAGTAAGGGCACAATACAAAAGATGTAGACTCTTCAATACCCTGTAAATGGCAATATAGCTTCTTCTGTGCAGATAAAGTTAGATGCCATGCGAAATGTAATGTGCAATTGCACTAGATCTTTACGGAGTAGTCAAGTAGAGAGTAAAAGTTACAAATATCTTTGATACTCAGTAAAACTACAACAGTAGCCAAAAAGATACTCAGTACAGTAACTAATTACATTTGTTCCAGTACTTCACACCACTGGACATACTTGTAGCTTGGCAAATACATCACTTTCACTTGATTTGTTTTACTTTTGCAGAAACGTCATTCTTCTGTCCCGACTTCAGACTGTGAAAAAGGAGCAACGTCTGGATTTCATCGCAACAACAACTGTCTAGATAATGAAGCTGACCAGAACCTTTGATCTGTGTCGGTCGGTGGTGGAATTAACCTCCAAACTTCACCAGATTTGCTGAGATCATGACATGTTCATTTGATCATGTTTTTTCTTCTCTCTAGCTGCGTCCCAATTCACGTACTATCCGTCCTAAATAGTATTCCAAAGTAGAATTAGTATGTCATGTTGAAAAGAGTATTCCAAAGATTCCCGGATGGTCGACTACTTCCGGTAGAAATTGGAAGTGCAGAATGATGCACACTCTAACGGCTGATATTACCCACAATTCACCGCGAGTAGGTGGAGTTTAGTGATGCTCCACTGCATTAAAAAGTTTCAAAAGTTTCCATCTTTTTGGCTCATTCACATTTATTGCTGCCCTTTGACCTTTTGAGATCACCCCTTTTGTTATTGCGTGCCTTTTGTATTAAATGTTCCACCAGTTTGTCACCAACATTCTTGTTTTCATGTCAGTCCTTGTCTTTATTCGTTTAATGTTGTTTGTGACTTGTTTTCCTGTGTACCGGGGAAAGCAGACAGGGAAGAAAGTCACGCGACATACATTTTACACACGTAGGTTTTAGAATTATTCTGTATTACATACACTGGACTAGGAGTGAGTGCCACCCCATGTATGTTTTGTGCTGGGCTAGTTAGTGTAGTTTAGAAGACCTGCTTATTTTATTCTTTATTTTCATTAGTTAGGTTAGAGGGCATTAAAATGAGTTAGTTTTATTACGTTTTGTTATTTTTGTTTCTTATAACTGTTTCCCTGGAGTGAGTTTTTAACCGCAATTTCTGAGTTCCTTTTTAAAACACGATACATTTGCAGATGTACAAACATACTGTAGGCTAAAATATCTAATCATGAAATTTCATGAGTAGGCTACCGAACATTTATTTTATTTATCGTTTACTTACATGTGCTTTGGAAGGATTAACTGTTTTCACCATGGTAAATCGCTGTAACGACCTTGCTCCATTGATATGTACTAGACATTATTTTGCGTTTATGAACTGTACATTATTATGCTGGTGTATGTGACATAAAATAAATACATGTGTGCTTACAACATTGTTTGAGTAGCCGTTTGTGTTAGTATTATAATGATACATACGTCCACCGAAATAGGTGAACACTTGTGAAGTGTGCGCATGTCAGCAGATTATATCGGATTTGAAGCTTGTCATGTAAACACGCACATCAATCAGATCACTTAATTTACCTTTCATGTAAACACTACATTCAGATTGCACAATCTGATTAAATTCAATCCGATCTGTCCATGTAAACGCAGCTACTGTTATGAGAAATAGACGCTTGTGATGAATCGGTGTCACTCCACCAGATGGAGCCAAAAGACTGCAGACAACGGAAAATCACAGCTTTAGGGGATGAATATCCTCCCAGCTAACGGAACATTCTCAGTTCTCTCGACATTAAAAAATGTTCAAGCAGTAATGTTAAAAGAGCAATTTATCAACATTGTATGTCAATAAACGTTCTAAAAAACGTTGATAAAACGATGGTATTGTGTCACATAAAATGCACGTTTTACCCTTTAATACAGCCATGGTTGGTATTTTAATGTGTATGTACACTGTAACTTTAGAGACGGTCCCTAAATTCACGACTATCCAACGCCAAGTTTATTTTTTTAATAACTTTGCATAAGCAAAGTATAATGATCCATGATATCATCTGAGCTAAATTAAGGCAGAATTAGGCTACTGAACACTGTACAGGAATAAAACTCAAAGCTATTTTATTATAAAAATGACATGACCTTACCTGAGTGATGTTGGGGATTTGCCCAGTTTTAAAGGAGGCGCTCCATATCATAGTCATGCGAGAGTACAGAGTAAAACCACCACAACTAACAACATCCAAACTCTCCAAAATCCGCTCCAGACTATTAGACGCAGTTGTGCTGTTATTATGTGTTCAGATTTAGAAACGTGCAGTTGTTGAATAATAAACTAATCAAACTGAAGATTTTGTATTTGTTTATAAAGCTGACTGACTAAAGTACTGACTTCATACTAAACGACCCGCTCTTCACGAGACTAGTTTCTCTTTCTCTTTTACAGACAATGAGATGACGATGAAATGGCATCGATTTACTTTACACAAATCAAACACCAAACATAAACAAACTAAAGATCCAGTTTAAAGAAATTCTACCGTATAGACGGTTTACTTTATGCAGTTTATTAATGCATTTGAATGTTTTCCACATTTAACAGTAGGCTATGTTAGGCTTACTATGGTGCTGGTTCATGAACCAGAGCACAGCACAGAAGAAATGAATGATGCAATGAAATCTATCATTGAGGTTTGGAGGAAGACATGAGTTTCTGGATCTTACCACACAAGTGTTCATGTTGATGGAAAAACTGGTGCAGATGATGGAAGACAACAGCAGAAGTTATTACTCAACAGAAACATTTTGGGATGCACAGCTGGAGAAACTTCTAAATCTCGAAGAGATGAACAAGAAACACATGCAAACACTATAGGTGATAATCAGAAAATCTAAACATCACGCACAGTATAGATGACTGAACCAATAGCACGTTTTAAGTGACCATTAAGTAACCGTTTTAAGTAACCCCATATTCAGTTTATTTTTCATACCCAGATCAAATGGAATATGCACATTTTCTGTTATTTTGAATCTACAGAACAGATTTTCATTGTGTTCAACAGAGCTGAGAATATTAATTAGCTGAAATATGCTTTGTGGCAAAATCACTGTGATTGACACTCCAGGACTGTTTGATACTGAACTGAGTCATGAAGAGATCCAGACAGAAATGACCAACTGTATCTCAATGACACTGCCAGGACCACATGTGTTCATTATTGTGTTGAGTTTAGCACAACGCTTCACTAAAGAAGAGACAGAATCAGTCTAGATCATCCAAGAGACTTTTGGTGAAAACTCTTTAATGCACATCATGGTGCTCTTCACCAGAGGAGATGATCTTAAATATAAAACCATTGAAGAGTACCTGAAGAACACCAGATCTCCTTTACAGAACCTCATAGAACAGTGTGGATACAGATATCATGTGTTCATTAATACTGAGACTGAAGACCAAACACAAGTTTCTGCTCTACTGGAGAAAATAGACGCCATGGTGAAAGAAAACGGAGGGAGTTACTACTCAAGTAAAATATTCAGACAGATGGAGCGAGACAAACAAGAGAAACAAATAAAGATACTGATGGACAGAATTGAGCAACTGAGCAGAGAGAAAGAAGAAGAGATGGAGAGAATGAAGATGATGATGGAGAAAGAAAAACAGAACCATGAGCAAAAGAGGAGGAAAACAAAAGATGAGTTTGGAGAGAGAGAAAGGAGGTATAAAAGTGAAATGGAGGAAGAAAAACAGATGCAACATGAGATGAGAACAGAACGAGACACAGTTAAACATGAAATAAAAGAAAGAAAGAAAGAAAGAAAATAAATACCTCCAGATTAAATATGATGAAAAAATAGAAAAATTGATGAATTTAAAAGAGAATGAAAAACAGCACCATGAGACAGAGATGAAGTGAAAAGAAGATGAAATGAAGGAGCAGGATAGACAGACACGAGACGAGATGAGAACGAGAGACATTTAAAAATGAAATGGAGGAAAAGAAGAAAGAAAACAAAGATCTCCAGATCAAATATGACAAACAAATAGAGGAACTAGAGGAAGAAAAGATGATGTTGGACCAATATGAGAATATTAAAAAGGAAAAGGAGAGGACAGAAAGAGAAAGTGACGATCTTCAGCTCAAACATAAAACAGACGTGGAGAGAATGAAGATGATGATGGAGAAAGAAAGACAGAATCATGAGAGTGAGAAAAAGAATAGAGAACAACAATACAGTCAGAAAATCAAAGAAATCGAGATGATAAAAACCCATGAACAGAGGAACCTTGAGGAAACAAAGAAACAGATGCAAGATAATGAAAGGAGGAAGAAGGAATAAAAACAAAACTGGAGCAAATATCAGAAGACGCTTGAAAAAATGATCCAGAATGAGACACATCAGAGAGAAGAACAAAGGAAAAATTATGAAGACAAAATTCAGCTGATTAAACAACAGCGTCAAGATGAACTATCAGTCAAGTATGAAGACGACAGAAGAAGAGCATAGAGAACATAAGACTGCCCTGTTCTCAAACAAACAAACAAAAACAATCACCATAAGATTGAAAAGCATATGGAAGACTTGATTGCCATTAAGATCAAATATACTGCACTGCATTCTGGTATATTCAGGTGTTCGGGGGACATCTTTATTAAGTGTTAACAACCTGCTGTGTAAACAATATTATATAATATTATAATATAATTATTAGGGGCTGTTCACTTGTCACATGTTTTACATACTCAGGTACATATACTTTTAACAAAAATAACACATTTTGTGTTCAGTTAAGGACAACTGGATGAGATGACAAAACTCGCTGCTAAAGTAGAAGTCTGTGATGCTGAATGTTTCAGTGATGTCATTGCATTTGATGCTCAGAATGATGTGAAATATTTTGCTCAACTGTGGGAGGGAAGCCCACCCATGGCACCTCCAAACCCAAACTACTGTGAGAATGTTCAAGAGCTGAAAGAATCTATTTTAAGACATGTTTCAAACTCAGACGGCATGACGCTGACACACCTAAGAGGACGTATTGAAGATCTCTGGAAGGCTTTACTGAACGAACAGTTTGTGTTCATGTTGCCCCCTTGGACAATGATCGACACACGATGTAAGATTTCTGTAGCTTTTATTTGCCCCGTGCTTATTTTGTTATTTTTTTCAGCAACAGATTCGGGATGCCGAACTTCACAAAGCATAATCAAACACAACCAGCTTCTTCTTTTTCTTCTCCTCCCCTTCCGCTCTCTCCTGTCTCACACTCCACAGCGCCACCTACAGCACACATGGTTGTCTATATGCTATTTCCTCAGTATTCAACAAAACCATCCACAATCACGTGAACACAGAAACAAAATCAAACTGTTATTGTTGAGGTCTCTACACCCTCCCCTACAAAAAAAATAAATACATTAAGTATTCCAAAACATTTTCTTTTCCGGCTTGACTATCATTGTGAAACACTTTAGGACATAAATTCCACTAACAGTACAGCTTAACAATAAAATCAATAGTTGTTTATTTATTTTTTATTTTTTTATACAACTGTGACATTACTACCATCATCTAAACTTTTAGTGTTGATGTGTGTTCAGAGATGTCTTGTCTTTAGGCTTGCTGGTGGGCCCCCCAGAACATCCTGTAATGACAAGTGGACACAATCACATACACCTCCCTCACAATGCAATTAGTACATTTTAAATGTCATTTCAGTATTGTATTAAACTATTAATGCTTTATTCAGCTTTTCAACTAATACCTTAAGCTGGCTAAACTTTAACTCAGCTGTACCGATGACGACTGTTCGTTATCACCATAGTCTTAATTATTCTATAAGCCGCTGACTACTCCTTAACTCAAAACATGTAACTTGTAAACCTTACTTATTTGACTATTCCAACTCTTAAAATAAAGGATATAGGTTCAGGTCACTGCTGTTCAGCTTGGGTCGTACACCGCAGGTTACCACATCAGTGTTCCTACCACAACCACTCCCATCCGCTGGTCGGAGTGTGGGCTCACCCAGGGTGTCATACGTGTAGAAATTTCTAGGTCGCCTTTCTCTGGCAGACGTTCTTCGTCTAGGTTCTGATGCCAAGTCATCAATCTCATGCTCGGCTTCTTCCACAGATCCTTCCTTAAGCTCCTGCTCTCCTTGAAAGTCTCTCAGCACCTCTTCCTCGGACTCTACTGGACTCCGTTCTTGGTCATGTAGGTTCACTGTTTCATCAATGGTTTCATTTATGTCTGTTTCCTTTTCAGTTCTTTTGTTTCTCTCCTCTTCTCTAGGGTGAAACTCTACTGCACGTGGATCCAAGCGCGTTATTGTTCTTTGTGTTGGAACCCACAGATCAAAATCTTCTTCACTGGAACTTTCAGTGTTGTCATGGTGAGTATGTTGTTTGGGGTGAGTTTTCTGTTTTAATCCGTTTCTCTGACATCCCTTTCTTTGCAGATGTACATCAGCTGTTCTCTTTTCGTCAACCAGGTAAGGGCAAGGTAATAGGAGGTTCCGATGCAGCACTCTTTCCTTTTCAGTTCCCTGCAAAGGTCCTACTACATACACCGGACTGCCGTCTCCTCTCCTTTCTTTCACTACATATGTTTGCTTTTCCCAGTATGCTCTTAGTTTACCTGGGCCACCTCTTTCCGACAGGTTTCTCACCAACACATGATCACCGGGTTCTAGGACAGAACTCCATGCCTTACGGTTGTAGTATCTCTGCCCTCTTGCAGCAGCCTTCTTCATGTTTTTGGTGGCTACCTCATATGCTTCCTGCATAGACCGTTTCCATCTTTCCGCATAGTCAGCGTGAGACTGAGTGTTCTTGACCTGCTTGGTTGGGAAAACCAGATCAATAGGAAGGACTGGCTCTCGACCAAAGAGAAGAAAGAACGGGGAGAACCCTGTTGACTCGTGGACTGTAGAATTATAGGCGTGGACAACTTTGTTAAGGTGGTCTGCCCACTTCAACTTCTCTGTCTCCTCTAGAGTCCTCAACATCCCCAACAATGTCCTATTGAACCTCTCTGCGGGGTTAGCTTGCGGATGATAGGGCGTGGTACGTGAATGTTTAATCCCACAGTAACTCTGAAGTTTCTGGAACAGGCTATTCTCAAACTCTCTCCCTTGGTCATGGTGAATCTTTGCAGGAAAACCAAAGCGTGTAATGAAATCCTCAAAGATTTTCCGAGCTGCCGTCTTCCCAGACTTGTCTCGGGTGGCGTACGCCTGGGCAAACTTTGAAAAATGGTCTACAACCACCAAAATGTACTCTGCTCCCCCTCTACTTTTCTCCAGATGCAGGTAATCAATCGAAATCATCTCGAGCGGAGCTGTTGTCTCGATGCTCTGAATTGGAGTTCTGGTAATCCGGTTTGGTTTCTTTTGTTTTAGGCAACGACAAACTTTCATGACATAATGCTCCATCTCCTCTCTCATTCTAGGCCAAAAGAAACACACATGAGCTGCTGCCACCATGCGATCAGCACCAAGATGAGCCATGTCTGCATGCAAGTACTTGTAGATCATGCTTTTCAAGGTTTCTGGAACCACTAACTGAGTTCTGGTCATTAGTTTCCTTCGCAAAATACCATCCTCATCGATCTGCAGCTGATGCCATTCCCGTAAGAGTCGTCTCACTGCTTCTGGTTCTTTCAGTTTGTCCTTGTGTCTGAGATAGATTTGTTTTTCTTTCAGTTCGTGTACTCTGCAAATAACTGGATCACTCAGTTGAGCATTCCGGACATCCTGAGATGTTAAACGTCGACTGATCTCGGATTCACCTGTCAGCTCCTCAGGTAAGACATCAATATTGCATGTGATTGCAGATATCCAATCCACTTCTCCCTGTTGTTTTGCTTTCAGAGCTTCTCCGATTGATTCCAAAACTTCTGGCTTCCACTCTTGGGTACACTCTCTCACTGTGACTTCAATGGGCACTGGTCTCCGTGACAGGAAGTCTGCATCTCGGTTCGCTGTTCCTGGTCTATACTTCAAAGTGAAGCGGTAGTCCGCCAGCTCAGAAACCCACCGTTGTCCTGCTGCATTTAGCTTTGCAGATTTCATGACGTATGTCAAGGGGTTGTTATCACTGTAGACAGTGAAAGACGGCGCATAAAACAGGTAGTCTCTGAAACGCTCTGTGACTGCCCATTTGAGTCCTAAAAACTCCAGTTTTCCAGAGTGCAATCTGTAATTCCTTTCGGCAGGGGTCAACGTGCGCGACCCATAACCCACTACTCGTAGTTTGCCATCCTGACGTTGATACAATACGGCTCCTAGCCCTTCTTCTGAGGCATCTACGTGAAGGACGAATGGCTTTTCAAAGTCTGGGTAGGCCATAATGGGTGGGCTTGACAACTCCGAAATTAGCTTCTCCAGCACTTCCTGATGTCTTCCTGTCCACTCTACTGGCTGAGAAGGAGGTGCCTGAGAATAAGAGTTTCCGGTCTTTCTTGCTCCTTTCATCTTGCATGTAGCAGCTTTTGTCAATAGGTCATATATCGGCTTGGCCATTCTGGCAAAGTCATTAATGTACGACCTGTAGTAACCAAGAAAACCCATGAGCTTTCTCACCTCGCGGACGGTGCTGGGTGTCTCCAGTTTTAGTGCTTGTACTGCCTCTATTTCTTTGGGGTTCATGCTGTACCCATGCTCAGAAATGACACGGCCCACGTAGCAGACTTCCCGCTTGAAAAAGTCACATTTCCTCGGCCTTAACTTGATACCACACTGTTGCTGTTGCTGTAAGACTCTTCTCAAATCCTTTAGATGCTGATCAAAATCCTTGCTGAAGACCAACACATCATCCAGATAAGGAACACATATCTCATCCCTCAGCTCTCCTAGGCATTCTTCCATATATCTCTGGAAGGCAGCGGGTGCATTTGTGAGGCCAAACGGAATTCTTATCCACTCGTACAGCCCCCAGGGTGTTATGAAGGCCGTGCAAGCTCGACTGTCTTCACTCATAAAGCCCTGATGATAGGCTTTGCCATGGTCCAGCACCGTGAACCAGGAATTCCCCCCTAAGTTCTCTAGGATTTCTTGGATCCGCGGGATGGGATGTCTGTCAGGGTGTGTCTTCTCATTGAGCAGCCTATAGTCTACACATAGACGCAAGCTCCCATCCTTCTTTCTTACACACACAACTGGCGAGGAGTAGGATGATGTCGACTTTTGGATCCATCCTTGACTCAGCAAGTTCTGTATGTGTGTCTTAACCTCTTGATACAGGGGTCGCGGGATTGTATTGTATGTCTTTTGGACAGGGATGTTGTCTTTCAACCGAATATCCATTCTCAGGTCTTGAATACATCCTGTGTCCCAATCATCTTTAGCAAACACTCTGCTATTTTCTCTCAATAGCTGTCTCACCCTTTCCTGCTGTTCCACAGGCAAGTGCCTAAAGTCCACTGGAGGGTCCCATTCTTCGCTTTCCTCTACCCCGTGCTGTGTATCTGGAGGTGGATTGTCGTTATGTGGTGATACCTTGGTTTGAAATTCGGTCAGCGACGTCGATTTCACTTCCAGCTGGTGGATAGCATCCACTGCATGCAGCCACCCCAGGACGGTCCGTCCAGTAAGGGTTATCTCTTCCTCCGTGGTATTTTCCACCATCACTGTGAGGTTGTCGTTGTCTTTCAATGGCATTTGAATTAGCTGTTTGTTTATTTTTATCCCTAACGGCCAGGGTGCTTTTGGATTGGGTTCCAGCATCACATGTGCCCCCAGGGACATCATCTTGTTCAGTCTGCCACATCTGACACTCACTCTCACGCACCTTGGAATTATGATGGATTTTCGTCCCAGTCTTGCAATATGACTGCTACTGCATCCTTTGTTTTTCTTCAGGAGTGCTACGACAGCTTTTGCTTTCCTGGGGCTAACTTTCAAAGATGAACTCAGTGTACTCACAAGGAAACTCAAAGGAACTTGCTGGGCTGCATTAGCTTGGATCAATTCCTCAATCACATTAAAGCCGATTATTGGTTTCTCCAATGTACTGGTTACAATTAGAATTGGTGCCATTAGATGCTTATCCTTTCCTTCATCCTCAGTGTTTCCTGATAGACTAAACTCCACTTCCATCCAGCCTTCATATGGAATGCTCGTTCCATTTGCCGCCGTCAGGTTGAGTTCTCCCTCCTCCAGCAGCTCTCTCACCGGCCTCACCTCCGCATCAGGAAGATATCTTTTCTTCCACTCTGAGCTCACGATTGAAACTTGCGACCCCGTGTCCCAAAGCACTGATGTGTTTACACCCCCTAAAGAACACTGCACCACGCACCTGCGTCCCACCAAACCTTCTGTCTTCTCTTGCTTGGCTGACCACGGACCTTCAGGTATGTGAGTTTTTGGTAGGCTTTCCGTGACATCTGCAGCAATCTCGATCTTGCTTGATATTGCATTGGTCCCTGTCTGCTTCCGACAGCCTGCTGCCCATTGTTCACCACTGCCGCACTTGTAACAATGTTCACATTTTCCCTCTGGGTTGGACTGTTCACAATGGGCACAGCGTCTAGTGTTTGTTCGAGAAGATGGAAATTGGTTATGAGCGAATCGTTGGTTACTGCTTCTAGCTGGCTGAGGTCGTGATGTTTGAGTAAGGCTCGCCACTTGAGAAGTAAGATTTTGAATTGCTTCACAGATCACTTTGTCCCTCGCATCCAGCTTTTCCATCAGGGTGTTAGGTTTTGAAGCTTTCTCCTTCTTTATGCTGACACTCTCATCTTGTGCAGCATGTACCTGTGAATGCTTCTCCTCCCTGACCGAGGCAACCTTGACGTTCTTGGGTCGAGTAGCTGAGAACTTAGATTTCCTTTCCAGATCCAGACTATAGGACATGTTCATCCTCTCCAACAGCAGTTCGTCTTCCACCAGCGGGTTTTCCAGGTAGGGTTTTAAATCTGTACGGATACTGTCATTGTGAAGGCCAGTAAGGACTGTCTGCAAAAATTGATTTTGGATTAATTCATGGTTGTATTTTAATCCTGTTCTCACATTTTCAGATGCTGACAAAATCCTTTGCCTGAGATCCATTACTCGAACTAAGAACTGGATGGGCGTTTCTTTGGGCTCTTGAGCTGCACGTGTTAGAGAGTGAAACAATTCTGTTGCATCTTTTTCAATGAAATGTGCTCTGAGAATTTGTCTAAGGACAGGCAATGTTAAATCTGTTCTACTCTCCAGGTAACTTCTCAGACTGACACTTGGGACGATGGCCTGAATGACTGCCTCAACAATCTCTCCTTCATCATAACCTCTTTTGCCTGCTCTTTGAATTTGTCTGTCAAGGCTAGCAAAGTTTAATTTGTCTCTTTGACCAGGTTCGCCAATTTGTCCCATTATTTTCAGTTCTTTTTTGTACAAGGGGTGCATGAGTGTGACATTTTCTCTGGTAACAGGTGATTTTAGTGTTTTCCTGTATGTTTTGGTACCTTCTGATTCGTTTCCATTGATTTTCACAGATTTTTCTGATGCAGTACCCATCACGTCTGTAGGGTGGCGCTCCAGATCAACTTTTCGCTGCCTCTCGATAATTGTTTCACTTTCTACACTGGATGCACTATCGATTTCCTCTTCGTCACCCATTCTCAAGCTGTCAATTTTATCCTTCATATCCAACAACACAGATAATCCCTCGTCATCCAGTGAAGCCACATCGTTTCCCTCCAAATACTGCAGAATGCATCTTCTCAGCACGCGAGGCGTGTGCGTTTCACCCTCCCCCACATTTAACTTGAGCATTTCACAGAGACCGCACAGTTGTGACACGGATAACTCGAGTAGTTTACTCTCTATTTCGTCTAGTGTAGCTTCCCACACAGGCAACATTATGAAAACTCACAGGGTAGATTTCCGTAACTCACGTTTGCAGTTATTTACCAGCTGTTTCCCCGTCCTCTCCGTGACTCGCGGCTCGCTCTTTTTGTCCCGAAATCTTGTCCCGAAATCTGTCGAAGACCGAGCAGAAACACCAAGTTTATGTTGCCCCCTTGGACAATGATCGACACACGATGTAAGATTTCTGTAGCTTTTATTTGCCCCGTGCTTATTTTGTTATTTTTTTCAGCAACAGATTCGGGACGCCGAACTTCACAAAGCATAATCAAACACGACAACCAGCTTCTTCTTTTTCTTCTCCTCCCCTTCCGCTCTCTCCTGTCTCACACTCCACAGCGCCACCTACAGCACACATGGTTGTCTATATGCTATTTCCTCAGTATTCAACAAAACCATCCACAATCACGTGAACACAGAAACAAAATCAAACTGTTATTGTTGAGGTCTCTACATTCAGCTTCAAGAATTCTCTGGAAATCGCAACTTACAGGAAAATAGAGACAGAACACAGTAAGTGGAGCTGGAGTCTTAGAAGCGCCATGCTGGAAATTGAGAACAAACTACACAACAGAATAGACAATCAAGCGGTTCATAAAATCTTAAGAGAGAACTTCAGGAGAATGAATCTGAGTTAATGCCGCTCGGCGCCGACCTATATAGTGGGTGGCTCCACCCGTAGCTCAGCGCTCGAACGTCATTGGCCGGTAAAATTTACCGGCGCGATCCAATCAAGCTTCAGTATTTGAGGAAGGAGGGGAACCCCCCCATAGCGTAAGCTATACGCAATGTAGAGAGACCGACTTGAAAGGGAACGGAAACGGTGGTGCGGTTGAACACCCTGTTGTGATGACGCAAGAGTTGAACTATGGCAGCTGAGAAGGCCATTCTTTGAGTTCTTTTTGAATAATTTTCGGAGCCTAATGAATTCGTTATGAATGTTGAATACTGCAAAATACATCTCTTCTATATCTTCAGTTGTTGCGTTTACCGAGCTGCAGTGGACACATTTGTAAACTTTACTTGGACGCATTGTGCGAGCTGTCTCTTTAACACCGCGTGGGTTATACACATGTTGCTGCTGATTGGGCTAAATTCTTGACACGCCCACTAAACAAGAGCAAATCTATCTCATCCCTGTTGCACACCGTTGCCAGGAAACGTGTCGTCCAACCCGGAAAGCACAATGCGCACCGGTTTGAGCATGAACATGCCCATAGTCAGTCAGACATGTTGCCGGGAGAAAAGTTTACAACACTATCATTAATGCACGAATAACGCCACTAAATGCAAAAGTAGAAATCTGTGACAAGGTGTAAACTGAGCTTTCGGTTGTTCGTGTTTCCTGTACACTAAATGAAGGCATGTTGCGCAGGAGATCACATCTTGTCCTGTTTCTCACTGAAGGTAGGCTAACGTTAGGCATGTTTTGTATTTATTGTCGAGTCCTTTGGATTCAATATCCTTGGATTTAGGATATTTAAGTTACCACCTCAAACTCGGATATAACGCCTGGATTTAGTAACATTCAAAGTGTTTAGTAAAATGAAAACATTTATGTCGCTCATGGTTTGGTTAACGTTACATTAAACAGCGCTGTTTTCATGTGATTTCCGGGTTGAGGATGGAAAAGTCCTAAATCCGAGTTGTCTGGAACGCAGCATCAAAACCAATACAGAAATGTATAAAACATAGTAGAGACATAAGAGACTGTGTGTTAGTCTTTCAAAGTTTTATAATTGTGGCAAATATAGGCTGTTCATTGCCATATTTAACAAGTCAATCTGAATTTGGTGATTCATCTGATTTTGAAATATGACTTTCGTCATTTACTGCCCTACAAGACGTATCAAAATACATTTTTGTCCTCCATTTTTGCATTTTCAATGCATTTTTGAACATGTTAATAAATCTATACAAAACAGTTATCTCTTTTCTTTACAGTGCTCGTGTGTTTCTGTGGTACATGGGCAACAATGAATGTGAAGAATGCTCTGGAGGGAGAAACAGTGAAGGAAACCATCCTGAAATGTTCTGCACTGGGAAAAGACGATCAACTCATGGCGTATTTTCAGGAAAACTCTGCCTCTAATGGACGTGAGCTGTGTGCACAATACTTCTGCGATCATGGAAAGTGTGTGAATGACCCAGCATCTGTAGGCCAATTCCAGGAGCAAGATGGTGATGTAGTTCTGGTCATACAAAACGTCAACATTACCAACTCGGGCCAGTACTCTGTGTCCCACAATGGTGTTAGAGACGTGTGCAATTTCACTCTTGATGTTCAAGAAGCAACAGGGCAAAAAAAGGAGAACATCACTGAGACAGGTAGGTCCCAACTTTATATTTTCTTTTATGTAATGTCCTTGCAACATATTTTTCTTTGCAATTCACTCAAAAATGAAAATGCAATCCAAACTGAGTATGTATCCAAACTAACTAAACTGCCTGCTGATTTAAAGGTGTTCTGTTGTGTTTTATTTATAGAGATGCCCCAGTCTTCTGTTTCAACTTGGTCAGTTTCTGTAATCGCTGTTGTTCTGGTCATCATTGGTGCATTGGTTCTGGTCATCATCGGTGTTCTTTGCTGCACCAAGAAGAAGGCAAGTATCAGCACAGGAAAATTGTCCTTCAATGCCCACATAATAGTACCTTTTAGCAACAAAAAAAACCTTGTTCAGTACAGTTTTGTTTAAAAGATTTAAGAATATTCGTAGGATTTGAGTCTTGTAAAGCACTGTTTTGCTCCAAGACCCTGAATTTAAATAAACAAGTGACTCAGTAAACAAAGTACCAAAATAGTTTAATGTAGAAACACAACAAAAATGTTTGAAGTGCATTGCACAAAAACTATCTATTTTGGCATCTGCATTATTTCACTAGCTTCCACTCATTGACAGATGACTTTGCGCAAAAAATCTTTGGATCTGGTCGGATCCACAGCCTCTAATCACAACATTGCATTTTTCCTTTGATATTCTTGTCAGAAGTCTTTATCCAAAGTGACTTGCAGGGCATTCAAGCTATAAATTTGATCAGTGTATGTGTTGTCTGGGGATCAAACCCATTTGTCTGTAACCCATCATAGGAGACCCGAAACCTTTTTACAGTTAAGAACTGTGCTTTCATTAGTTATCTACTTAGTGATAAGTTGGACGTTTTTGTCATTTCTGCTTTTGTTTCGATTATTTTTGCTCGTCTTATAAGGATCAGTTTCTGAATGCAGCATCAATGAGCAATTACATTTGCTTTACATAACATTCATTTTATATTCACTTGCAGATAATGAATTCTGGAACAAAACCTGCAGCAGAAGAACATGAGCTGAAGAATTTGAAAACAGCCAGAACCTAGAACAACCCAAAGAGTGTCTGGTCCCGTAAGCTTCTTAAGAAAACAGCCAGAGCCATCGTTCTCCATTTTCTGAGTCTTAAGCCCTCTTACTACCAAATACATTCCAAAACACTCAAAATTCATCCAGAAACAAACACGAAAATATATAGGTGTTTTTACACTACATCAGAGAAAGCTCGGGTCTACACCGGACACGACCGGCGCGACACGACAAAACATATTAGAAACGCATTAGAACACAGTATAATTTTATATTTTGTCCACACCGGATGCAGCGCGACATTACAAACCCATCAAGAACAAGCAGGTTGTCATGTCACGCATGTCGCGTCCGGTGTAGACACGGTGTAATTCTACCTTGAATCTTTCTGTCAAGATGGTCAGCATTACATAAAGGGTGCTAAAGAATAATATGGCCAAATCTACTTATAAGTGATGGCTGTGTGGACATGTAGGCATTAAAAGGGATGAGTCAATAGGAAATACAGGAGCTTGTCAAGTCATTTCAGGGTCTTTAAAGCTATTTCTAACTACTGCCATTAATGGGATCACGCAGTTGAGAAAATGTGAATCCGCTTTGCTTCAGGGTTTATTTCGCATTTTCAACCGGTAAGATGCATTATACTACGTATTATATGACGAACTGCCGCACGAGTAAATAACTTGACAGAAAATATGATTTGAAGTATTTTGCTGGCAGTTACCTGTTTTGTTTGTGTTGGTATGTGTATACACATACATTAAACATGAACTAGTGGTGTGTTTTGGGGAATTTGGTGACTGACCAATCAGAATGAAGCAGAGAGCCATGTGATAAAGTAGGATATTGTAAAGTTGCCTTTCCAGTATATGAAAGCTTTTTCTATTATAGATATCTTGTTTTATTGTGGCTGTACTGTTTGTATTGTGATTCCCTTTTTTATTCCCATTGTTTATTTTTTGGAAAGTGGCATTGGTGTTACACATTTTTAATGATTGCTATTTAAAACCCTATGCCAGAAGTACCACTTTATACTGTGACCTGTGTTAGGAATTGTGGTAGCCTTTTCTCAGGTTTTTGAGAATTTCTTACAAACTGGATGCATTCCTTTGTGAAGAATATTGTACTCCTGCAGCGTGTGAATGTCTTAAGTGTTTACTCAAACTTTTGTTGACCAAATGACTTAAAACAAAGACGAGAGACGCACACACACTTATGGTGCCATTACTGGGTGACATGTCTTTGTTTTCTTTAAATCTGGTTTTCCAGTTGACCAGCTTTATTCATGCCTTTGGCAGAAGCTTTTATCCAAAGTGACTTACAGTGTATTATCAGTATATGTTCCCTGGGATATTGTTTTGGTGTACGTCTATTTATATTTGTATTTAATAAAGTATTTTTATGAAGTAAATTGTAATGAGTCTTTCATAAGCTGAACATTAGCATTACTTACTGTAAAAATGATTGCCCGTTGTAATCGGACCGTAACATTAATAGTGATATTAAGTACGTATCTTAATATTTGGTCACAGTGGATGCTGAAACTGATATTTTGTGTTTATTCATTTAAATGTTTTTTTTACAGTGAAGAGAGCTCTTTGACATTGCAGTACAGAAGCACCTGCAGACACAGAGACAGAAAAGCTGAAAGAGAGAGAAAGACATAGTTAGAGATGATCATTTCAACATTTATTTCACTATTTATATAGACAGACAAAAGATCTCACCTGGAGATTGGTGCGCGCTAACCAGTGAGCTGCTGCTGCTGATGACTGGTACAGAGACAGGAGCTTAAGGACAAGAGAAGATGAGATTATTTTTTCTGTTTTGACTATTAGTTTAATATTAACTGTAGGTGTATTTTACCATATGCATCCACTTTATACTTGATTTTTGTGATCTGTTTGTTGATGATAATGAGTGCTTCGTAAAGTCCAGAATCATCTGTGCTGATGTTTGAGATGTTTAAAGCTCCAGTCTGTTCCTCCAGCTGTACTCTGCCAATTAATCTATTATCATAATGGGTAAACATTTTCCCATGATACAACTGGGCCACGCGAGTACTTTGATTGCTGTTTGAAAATGTCCACAATATTTGATGGTCTTTGTTAAAATCATCAACTCGTGGATCGAGACTGAGGACGTTTCCCTCCTGCACTTTAACTGTTTTAATATTGTCAATCTCCCTGGAACCCACTAGAATAAAACAGATTAGAAATTGTTGACAGTGGTTACATGTGTTTTGTGGACTATGAAAAACTTTTGATATGACAAAATGTTTACATCCCTGTCTGCCCTGCAAAAGCAAATGTGTCTGCACAAATCTTGAACATTTTGGGGTGAACTGTTTAGTTATTTAAATTTGCTTCAAGGAGTAGTTCACCCAAAGATACATATTCTGTCATCATTTTTTCATCATCAAAACCTGTATCTGATTCTGTGGAACACAACAGAAGATATTTTGAGAAATGTCTCCGTGTTTTTTTGTTCAGGCAATGGAAGTCAATGGAGTTTGGTGTTGTTTTGTTATCGGCCTTCTTCAAAATATCTTCTGTTGTGTTCTGCAGAAGTCGTCATGCAGGTTTGGAATGACATGAGGGTGAGTAAATGACTAAATTATTTTACATTTAAATATTTTTGAATTATACCCTTAAGATTACTTTTGCTTAAATATTTAAACAAAAATACTGAAGTTTAAAGTATACTGTAGCATACTCTTGATGTCAGATGAATATAAAAACAACTGTCCTTTGATGTTTGGCTGTATGTTATAGAGAAACCACAGGAAATATTCAACAGCAGCAGGAAGTTAATATTTAAAAGTAAAATATTTCTCTACTGTTTTTCTGATCTTTGATTCTTTTAGACATATCTCATATCCTCATAGATGGATTTTTTTCTTTATGAATCTTTTAAAACTACATTTTAAGGAAAAACACTGACTAAAGCAATACGTTTACGTTTTCTAAATAATTTCCATACTGTATATACAACATAAGATTCTATTTTTTTATCTACAAAATAAAGCAGAAATATCATGCTGGCTATGGAACAGATCACATCGTAGGTTTACTTGACATTTGAATCAATTGTAATTATGCGAGTCAAGCAGGATGTTTGTCTGTACTGGTGTGAAACAGTCAAGTTTTCTTGTAAAAAATGTTTCAAAGCAATTTTTTGTTTGATTTATAACAAAATGGTGTAATATCTTACCCTTCACAGTGATGAAGAACATAATGAAGAGCCACATGATATTTGAGATACCTGATGTTTGTCTCCTGACCTGAAGATGCGTCTGCCGGTTAAATCAGTGACATCATTGCTGGTAACTTTGTGCTTTATCTTCCTGTCATTGGTTTGCTCCAGTTATCAGTTTTTTTCACTTCAGCAGACTCTTTGTTCAAATGCTTTTAAAGGTTTGTTGTTGTTAAAGCAGATTTTTTAAGCCAGAAATAAGGACTGCATCTAATGTAATGAACACATTTACTGTAGGCATTTCAACGCAAATAAGTCTTTGATAGTTGAACTGAATGGACTGACCGGTTGCTATAAAAGAGAGTTGACTACACAAGAAGCCAACAGGTCACCAATTTATCACTATAAATGTTTTTTCCCCAGATCATAACGTGTTCATACTGTCAATCACCAATGAAACAAGAAGAGTTTGTTTCATATGCCTTTATAAAAAAAGAGTTCAACAATGAAAAGTGATTCAAAATCATATGACATTAAACATTAAACTCTCAAAGAATGTATTTATTACTAATGCATTGAACTATTTGTTTTTTCAAGGAAAGGTTGACATCTTCATGTGATCCAACAGGTACGCCTCTTTCTTACTATGCCAGAAGATCACCAGAATATGGTAAGGAATAAATATCCTGCCGACTGTGACAAAAGTTTTAGATCCCACTTATACTGGGTTTAGAGAGTCCAGTTTCCCAGTTTTTGCACTAGGTCTCTATAGATCTCTCTCCATCAGTACAATGATTGTGTCCAAAGACAGTGAAACTGTTGTGTTAACACTTTTAATCAATGAGGCAGATACAGATTAATTCAACACAGGAAGGAAACATGGTTGAAGTGACAGGAAATTGGGTTTTTTAAATAATCTTAGTTGCACTTCAATGCTTTGACATTGACTAGAAACAGATTCAACAGGTATTATTATACCAACATAGTGGAAATTTACTGCTTCACAAAAACCTTGATACCACTGGAAACCCATATCTACTTGTGAAGACAATACAAATGCAGCGCCCAACATAAAATTAGACGACAGAATGATATAATTAAACGAATATATAACTAATTAATGAAATATATCAAAATGAATAAAGATAAAGATAAGAAATACAGCACAGATGTTTGTAATCTGGAATCAGAATTTCATCATCTATCAGATGATACACGTTTTCACACATGTGAATCGATTGCTTTGTTTTCCGAAACCAGGGGTTAAATCGCTACAATATTGCAATTTATTTTAGTTCGGTTCGCATTCACAAGGCAATATTTCCAAACGGACCAAACTTTGTTAATAAAAGTCACGTGCGAGTAAACTCTCCTTCGATTGGTCAGAGTGCATCTGTTTATTTTCCGGGATTCCGCTCAAAGACGCGTTGCACCGGTCTCGCATCTCTCACGGCGGAGCTCGGGAATCATAAAAGAAGGAGCGACAGCAGCGAGAGAACCAGGCCTGGATTTTATGTTACGTTTTATTATGTGTGTGTGGCCGGCAGTCGACCGTGAGGGAGCTGTCGGCACTTTACTTTCGTTTTGTTGTTTGTTTATTTTATTAAAAGTTTGATTTAACGTTCGCCGGTTCCCGCCTCCTTCCTTCCTTACTTTGAACATTGTTACAGGAGCCATTAGCAAAACAATCCCTTTTGCGTCACGCAACTTTACGTAATTACCCATCATACATTGTGATACAGTCTGGTTCGTTGGTCCGTTTGGTCGGATGGCTTTCACACGTCTACCAAACCGCTCCAGAGTTCGTTTGCAATCGGGCCGAGACCACCTTGTTCAGGCGGTCTCGGAGTGATTGTTTTGGGGCGGATCCTAGCGCGATTGCCGTGTTCACATATGCCTAAACGAACCGAACCAAGAGAGAAAACACACCAGGTTCTGAAACAAACCCTTGTGTGAAAACGTCCTAAGACTATGAATTTGATTCTCTGGAATCTCCTGTTTTAATCAGTTTTTCTTCTGTTGCATAAAAATGTTTGATTAAACTATATCTTTATACTTTTCAATCCGTTTTTTTGAGCTTCTTCTTGAGTAACAGAACTTCATTTCAAACTGTCTTGTGCATGAAGATCCTTGAGTTTCATTATTTGTTTATTTATTAAATGTAATTATCCAAACTCTTAATAGCTTCCTCTTTAGAGTATTTTCTCCACTCATCTGGAATCCTACCACCCCTTTTAAAGGATTTCTCGTAGAATGTTTCAAGATTCTTCTGGAATTTGCACACAAACCATTTCCAGTATGGCAGCTCAGAGAGGTCAGGGGTGATACTCCACTGAGCATATTTAGGACCTCCTTTTCTGTATTCTTTCCATGGGCATTTGTCATCTGAGTCATCTGGATAAAAAGATCGATCACTAGCTACTGCTGATGTGCAGATGTTGATGGATAGGTTTGTTGTTCCTCTGTAATACCAGCCATTCAGTCCAATATTACGATGGAAAGGAACGCTGTGATCTCCATCATGGTTTTCTATGGTGTTGGTGCAGATGGCAGCACAGAAAGGACACTGAACCCAACAGCACTGACAGAAATGACCAATCAGAATCTCATCTGGTCTGTCTGGATAGTCCAGCTTCACTGGAAATGTTTCTCTAGTGAATCTACTGCGCATGTTCTTCATTATAGAAGGGATTTCTTTTATCATCACATCTTGTAGGACGGTGAGATCAACATCATCAATATTCACTCCACTGAGGTCACTTACAGAGAACAGCAGCACATCAGACAGCAGGTGTGTGAACTGATCAAACCATGAATGAACATCTCCATTGATCTCTTGAACATGTCTGGTGGACTCACGTGTTGCGTTTATGATCTTCTTCTGCAGCTGTGTGATGTTATTTTCCATCTTAGGTTTCACACTGTCATGAAATCTTTCAGTGATGTACCGACTGACTTCAGCTCTGATGAAACGTTTAAAGATTTCTCTAGGATTGTAAATGTAGATCATGTATGTGTTAAAATCCTCTGTTCTAGCCAGCTCTGTCAGGATGTGTTTCTCCAGTTTTGATCTGTTTCCATTCAGTGATTCACAGTTTGTCTTCATTTCATCTGATACATCTCTGGCAGTTGTTTTGTAGACATTCTGCTCGATGGTCTCTTTCAGTTTATTACAGATAAATTCACCAGTAATGGCAGCTGATGTTGATCCTTGACAGTATTTCTGGAAGGTCCTGTAGTACTCTTCTTTCTTACCTTCAGAATAGAGAACAGGATCATGGGCTTTTCTGAACATTCTGTGTTGATCAGTGATTGTCTGGTTTGCTTTCTGACAAATGGACTGTACTAAATCTCTGAAGAATTCTCCCCTGAACACATACTTCACTTTTGGCTGTTTTTCATGATCTGTTAATGTTGTCTTTATGTGATCCACAAGTTGTTGGATGTAGCTGATGTTGTAGCCCATCTTTGCAATGTTAAATGACTGAATCATTCTCTGTGTCTGCTCAGCAATTTCATTGATTAAAGTTCTTATCTGGACTTCATCCTCTGTAGATAAAGCATGGCCAAATATCTCTTTTCCCTTTTTTAAGGCATTTTTAATAGGTCCAGTTATTCCACTGGATTTCTTTAACTGCACATAATCTGAATAACTTGGCAGAGAAAACATGTCAATTAACTCTCTGCATATTTTCATGTCTTCCTGGAGACTTTCATAGTTGTTTCTGAAGTGATCTGTCACATCTTTTAACACATCCGTGTTTTTGACTGAAGGAGTGTCTTTGGTAATTACATCCACCTGATCTCTCCAAAAGCATTCAAACTCTTGTTTCATTATATTTTCATCATTTGCTTTGTCTTTAAGTGTCAAGGCAAGTTCTTTGCTCTTTTCAAACAGATTGTTTTCATGTTGTGTCCTCTGAGCATCAATCTTTTTCTTCAGGTCTCGCTGCTGAAGAACCTGATTTAACTTCTTCCTCGTCTCCCTCACAATGTTTTCCTGAAGCTCTTTGATTTTTATTTCAAAAGAAGCTTTCCACTGGTTCTGTATTCCTGCATCTCTGTCTTTCTCAAAGAATTCTGACATTGTTTTTTTCACTTCTTCACTTTTTGCCTGAAGTTGTCTCTTAAGATCAGTTTCCTCAACTTCATGAACCGCTTGATTGTCTATTCTGTTGTGTAGTTTGTTCTCAATTTCCAGCATGGCGCTTCTAAGACTCCAGCTCCACTTACTGTATTCTGTCTCAATCTTCCTGTAAGTTGCGATTTCCAGAGAATTCTTGAAGCTGAACACAAACTGTTCGTTCAGTAAAGCCTTCCAGAGATCTTCAATACGTCCTCTTAGGTGTGTCAGCATCATGCCGTCTGAGTTTGAAACATGTCTTAAAATAGATTCTTTCAGCTCTTGAACATTCTCACAGTAGTTTGGGTTTGGTGGTGCCATGGGTGGGCTTCCCTCCCACAGTTGAGCAAAATATTTCACATCATTCTGAACATCAAATGCAATGACATCACTGAAACATTCAGCATCACAGACTTCTACTTTAGCAGCGAGTTTTGTCATCTCATCCAGTGTCTCCAGCAGTCGTCTCCTTCCCTCCGTGTTTTTATCTCCAGCTGTGACGTCTGAAACGTTCTGATGAACAAACATACAGCTGGGATTCAGTCTCACCTCCTTCATCCTCAAGAAGGCCTGGACAACAATCTGAAGAATGTCCTTCATGTCAGACGGGTTTTCTCCAAAGATGTTGATCAATGTCAGATTTCCAAGACCAACAACAAATGTGGCCAATTCATTATCACGATATCTGGTTGATCTTCCATCCAGTTCTGGTGCACGAAGACCCTCAGTATCAACAACCAGAATATAATCAAACTTCATCTGATCTTTAATGTCTTCAGACACTTTCAGCAGCTGCATGAAAGCTCCTCTGGTGCAGCGGCCGGCGCTGACAGCAAACTCAAGTCCAAACATGGCGTTCAACAGAGTGGATTTCCCAGAACTCTGAATCCCTAAAACTGACAGAACAAAAACTCTCTGATCTCCCAGATTCTTTATGAGCTCATCTAGAACAGCAGAAACCCACATCAGAGGAACATGAGCAGCGTCTCCATCCATCAGCTCCAGTGGAAATCCAGACATCATCATCTCTGCTGCGAGACTCGTGAGAGAAGAGAAATCTGTGTTCTTGTTCACAGATGACCATGATTCATAGATCTGACCGACCTCTCTCATAATGTGCTCCAGTCCAAATGCTGTTCTGTTGATTTGTTCTGATATTTTCTCAAGGTTTGTTTCTTCCGTCTGCAGTTGCTCTAGTTCATCAGGCATCTTTTTTAAAGCTAAAACTTCATTCCATTTCACATCATATTCCTTATGAAGTTCACAAAGCTTATGTGACATGAAGTCATCCAACAGATGAATCATCCATTTCAGGAAAAAGTTTGTTTCATTGGTTTTCAGTGATCTCGGTTCTTCAAAAAATGTCCTCATAAACTGACGTGATCCTTGTTCTGTTTGCTTTTCTCTTATTTCTCTCATCAGCTTTAATTTGGTACTTTTCTCTTCTTCTATATTTTCTCCTCTTAAGTGATGGAGCTCTTTGTTGACTTCACACCAGTCATGCCAGAGTTTTCCCTGACACGGCAGGTTTGTTTCTTTCACTGTTGATGGATCTTTATTATCCAGTAATCTCATGATCTGAAGTGCTGCTTCTTTTCCTCTCTGACACTCTGGATTCTTCTCATCTACTTCAATTCCTGTGTGTTTGGACACATCTTCCAGTTTAAAAGTCCTCTTGTGTTCTGTCAGACTGACTCTGATAGTCTCTCTTATCTGTTTAGATAGATCTGATTGATTTTTGTTCAAAAGACCAATCATGAATTTTCCATCTGCCAGTTGAGTTTTTTGACACTCATTCTCTGTGAGCAGACAGATAAGAGGCTGAGGAGATCTGAAGAGTGATCTCACCAAACCCTTATACTGGTTCTTCTGTCCAAAGTCAGGTAAGAAGAGGACATTGACTGAAGACATGCTGGTTAAAATCTCATATTGTGTCTCACTGACTCCTGCATCACCATGAAGATTACAGAACGCAACACATTCAGTGAATTTATCTGTGTTTTTTCCAGATGGACAGTACCAGGCGATCTCCACCACTCCATCCATCAGTAATCTGCTTCTGCTGCTGCCTGAACAGTTTCTATGGAAGAAGGTGTTGTGTTTCTCATTGATCAGACTGTTCATCAGCTGAGATTTAGATGAACACACAGAACCAAACCTGAAGAACGACACCATCGGAGTTTCTGCTTTGCACACCGGTTGGGTTTGACTGGTCATTTTATTGTCAGTATTTCTGATCCTCCAGCTCTTGTTGACCTGTCTGAATGTCCAGAGAGGAAACTCAATGTGTTGTGTGAATGGATCAGGAACAAGCAGAGGAAGAGCAAACTGACACTGAGAGAGTTTAGTGACCATCAGCTGCTTTAGGAAACTATCAGCACAATGAAACACAGCCATCTGAACATCCATCGGGTGAATATCACTGTCAATCTCTGAATCCTCTTCTCTGTGTTTTATGAGATTGTCTCTTGCTCTGTAGTTCGTGTTCAACAGTTTTTGTAGGAATGAGTTCACCAGTTCAGTCTCATTCTGTGGCTCCTGAGCCTGAAGTGAAAACATGCTGATTTGAAGAACGTCTTCTGTTTTGATTTGATCCTCATATATGTTTGTCAAACCTAGTCTAGTAAAGAGTGTTTTGAGGTTTTCGTAGTTTTTTGGTTCAGCTTCATCTCTCTGTAAACAGATAAATAAACAGATTCATATTAATTTATATCCAAATAAACTAAGATTAGAAAACTAAATGTCAGATCCTGCAATAAAAAGTGAGCTGGGGCCTCATGCATCAACGCTGCGTACGCCAGCTTTCACGCTCACGGTCGGATGTACTAATAGTGAAATTAACGTGAGAATGTGTGTTCCTCCACGTTCATGTCTGGCGTACGTACATTTCTCATGGTTTTTGTCCTTTGGCGACTCTTAGAGGCAATGAAGTGAAGTTGCAAACATATACACTACCAAATCATTAGACAAGTCTATCTGTGCTGAGTTGGGTTCGAATTTGGAGAGAGAGACAGCGAGGAGCCACGCATTACCCATTCCTTTACAGGTGCTGACAACACTTGGTTTCCTGGCAACTGGTTCATACCAAAGGGGATTGGCAGACCGCTCAGGAATAAGCCAGTCGTCTTCGAGCCGCGCAATGCCAGCTGTATGGGACGGGATCATCCGCATGTCTACCAGATGTATATGGTTCCCAAACGATGCAGTTGACCAGCCAAACATCAAAGCGCAGTTTGCAGCGATAGCCGGTATTCCTAATGTAATCGGAGCGATCGACTGCACACACATTGCTATAAAGGCGCCATCTGAGGAAGAATTTGCATAGAGATTCATACATCTTACAGTTTTTTTGTGCGTGCGCACATTTACAGCTTTGTCCGTACGCAATGTTTTAGTATGAATTCAACGCAAGTCTTTGTACATGAGACCCCTGGTCTGACAAAACAAGCCTTAGATAACTTTCAAGAATTGGTTTATTAGTTTGCAAGACAGATCATTGTGCGCTTCTCTGTTGGGTGCTTCCTGAGGAGTCATGAGTGATGATACACAGGTGCATCCCAATAATTCGATACATATGTTTAAGGGCCCTTTTGAGCATGTTTCAGTTATTTATAATCCTTCAATGGACTAACTCAGGGTTTTCCTGCATATAGAATTTGTAGGCGGCCACCTTGAAAAATAAAAACATTGCGTACACTCAGTGGATTTTCAATTTTTTAACTGCAGTTGCGGAATTACGCCTCTATGATGGCGTTGTTCCGTTCAGCACAGTGAGGCGTTGAAGAGTTGCCGTTTAATTTAGGATTTTTTTTAACTTAGGAGCTGCATTATATTTCGCGGCAGTTCAGGTGAATATTGTTTCTTTTACATCTAAATAGTTCGATTTCTTGAAAAGATTTCTTAATTGAACTTTGCATCTCATTAGTGTTGTCAGCCGTGCAGATGGCTCGTTGAATCAGCGTGGAGCGCAGTGAGTTCACCAGTATGAACACAAAATCAAAGGGATCAGAATGACTCGCAAACGATTCATTTGAACCTATTCGTTTAAACAGTTGAGTTGTGTCCCAAATGACATACTATACACTATGCACTTAAACTATGCACTATGCACTCAACCAAATGGAATACTAAACGCTTTTATACTAACCGGAAGTGTGTACGGTTTCCCAGACGATGGAAAATGACGTCATTTGCACAACACAAAGTGTGTCAATGAAATCTATTTGTACATTGCATGTTTAATGTAATTTCCATGTGTTTTGCCCAGCATTACTTTAGTCATCATCAGATTTAAGCGTAATCACTCTGCAGGAGAGTTTTACTTGAGCAGCGTCTGATCGCCCCGCCTTCCTTCCGCTACGTAAGCAAAACTGCGACCGTTGAGTGCGTGAAGTTCCACACTTCATATTCATTAAGGATGAATTGATTTGATTTTAAACAACTTTTCTGTTTAGTTTAATTAATTTGATGTTTAATAAAGATGTAGAGTGAATTAAATTTATATAGAGAGCGAGGGTATGCCATTTCATTTAATCTTTCAATTCTTCCATCCTTCCCTTGGGTGGAGCTAAGACAAATGCAAACAAGGAAAGTTTTCATTGATCACTCACCTGTAGACATGAAGTTGTCTGAGAGCAGCACAGTTTTATGTTCTCTATGTCTCTTCTTCTGTCGTCTTCATAATCCGCTGGTTTTACTCTCATGAGTTCATCTTGATGCTGTTGTTTAATCAGCTGAATTTTCTCCTCATCATTTTTACATTGTTCTTCTCTCTGACGTTGCTCATTCTGGATCAATTTTTCAAGCATCTCCTGTTTTTCTCTCCAGTTTTGTTTATCTTCCGCTCTCTTTCTTTCATCCTCATGCATCCGTTTCTGTGTTTCCTCAAGTTCTCTCATTAGTTGCTCTTGTTCCTGGGTTTTCGTCATCTCGATTTCTTTGATCTTTTCTCTGTATTGTTTTTCATTTTCACTAAACTGTTCTTCCATTTTCTTTTTCTCCTGCTCATGGTTCTGTTTTTCTTCCTCCATCATCATCCTCATTCTCTCTATTTCTGTTTTATGTTTTAACTGAAGATCTTTCTCTCTTTCTTTCCCCTCTTTCTCAGTTTTAGTGTTCTCATAGTCATCAAGTTCCATCTGTTCTTCGTCTTGCTTCATTTCTCCTTTATATCTTTCTTCTTTCTCTCTGAATTCCTCTTCTATTTTCTTCTTCTCTCGCTCATGGTTCTGTTTTTCTTTCATCCTCATCATCTTCATTCTCTCTATCTCTTCTTCTTTCTCTCTGCTCAGTTGTTCAATTCTGTCCGTCAGTGTCTTTATTTGTTTCTCTTGTTTGTCTCGCTCCATCTGTCTGAATATTTTACTTGAGTAGTAACTCCCTCCGTTTTCTTTCACCATGGCGTCTATTTTCTCCAGTAGAGCAGAAACTTGTGTTTGGTCTTCAGTCTCAGTATTATTGAACACATGATATCTGTTTCCACACTGTTCTATGAGGTTCTGTAAAGGAGTTCTGGTGTTCTTCAGGTACTCTTCAATGGTTTTATTTTTAAGATCATCTCCTCTGGTGAAGAGCACCATGTTGTGCATTAAAGAGTTTTCACCAAAAGTCTCTTGGATGATCTTGACTGATTCTGTCTCTTCTTTAGTGAAGCGTTGTGCTAAACTCAACACAATAATGAACACATGTGGTCCTGGCAGTGTCATTGAGATACAGTTGGTCATTTCTGTCTGGATCTCTTCATGACTCAATTCAGTATTGAACAGTCCTGGAGTGTCGATCACAGTGATGTGTCTGCTGTTCACTTCAGTTCTCTCTCTCTGACACTCTTTAGTAACGGACTCATGAGATATGTCTGTTATAAAAGCTTCTCTTCCTAAGATGGTGTTTGCTGCTGCACTCTTTCCAACTCCAGTTTTTCCCAGCAGGACAATCCTCACATCATCTGAACCTTCTCTTACATCTGTGAATGTGATAAGTGATATTTGTGAATGATCAGTTGCTCTTTCCAGTAACACGTGATAAATATAATTATGATTTTATTATGTGTAGTAGATTTTGTCAGTTTGATTACTGTTTGTATTGCTACAAACATCTTGGTTAGATCATGGTTTCTGTAGTGAGACAATGGTGAATTTGTGGTTACTATGATTTTGCTATACGAATATAGTTCTTTTTTGGATTTTTTGTAGCTCATGGTAGACTGTCATGTGTGAAAGGTGACATAGCTGAAACGCATTTGATACATTATCGTTGTTTAATAGGATTAATTAATTAATATTATTTCATACTTTGCCTAACTTTATTTAGTAAAACACATAATTGTGACACTGTATAATATACAATGAAATACTGCATGTATTCTATTATCTAAAGTGGCTGTTATACATATTTTGATATTACCTGTACCTTGTGTTTGCATGTGTTTCTTGTTCATCTCTCCAAGTTTCAGAAGTTTCTCCAGCTGTGCATCCCAAAATGTATCTGTTGAGTAATAACTTCTGCTGTTGTCTTCCATCGTCTGCACCAGTTTCTCCATCAACATGGACACTTGTGTGGTAAGATCCAGAAACTCATGTCTTCCTCCAAACCTCTGAATGGCAGACTTCAGTGCATCATTCAGTTCTTCTGTGCTGTGCTCTGATTTCTGGATTCTGAGAAGCATTGTGTGGTTGTTGATTCTTGAGCTGAATATTCTCTGGATCTGCTCTGATTCTGCTTTGTCTTCATCAGTCAGTGGTCCATCAGCGATGATGAAGAGAAAAACATGAACTCCAGGATGACAGAGAGACACACAGCGGAGAGCCTGACGCATCACTTCCTCTTCTGAGAGTCGAGGGTTAAACAGAGCTGGAAGATCCACCAGAGTGATGAGATGACCGCACGCCTCTAACCTCACATACTCTCTTCTGATCTCCTGATCTTCTGTCTCTGATCTGCTCTCATTCTGATTCACGATCAGGTCTGATATAGAGGCTTTTAATGTGCCGACACTTCCACACAGAACAACATTCAGGGATGGCAAAGCATTTGCTCTTTCTGTCACTGAGAAACAACCATAACATTTGTTTACTGGAATTATCACATAATTTAAACACATTTTACATACGTTAGTAACACTTTATAATACTATTTTATCAAATTTGTCATATGTTATATTTTCATCTTCAATGTATTCACCTTTTAAATAAAACTGGCAAAAATGTCTCTTAGTTTAGAAAATATGTAATCTAACAGCTGTGTGTGTTTACAGAACTTTTCTGACAGTAAAAGTAACAAATGTTGTCTTGATCTTAGGAGTTGGCTTTACATTCCCAGCGAAAGGAAATCGATCTGATGGGATCACTAAAATTCATATTTTATTCCAATCTAATGTAATGTTATGGTGCTAAATGGTGATTATAAACAAAAAACAAAGTTAAATGGCTCGATGGAAAACCTAAGTGCAAAACAGAAGTACATTTGTGCTCTCTGGCCGAAGAAACATATTTGCATTTTCATGTTCACTAGATGGCCTTATTCAAACTAGTGACTTACAAATAAGGGAGCGTTTCGTCTTGAGAGTCAGCAAGAAACACTCAGCAATGAATGTAATGAGAATATTAAATCTAATACTTTGTCAAAGTGATATCGTTAGTAATAAATAATTGTAAACAAAGTTAATTGTGGTCAGTGATTGGTTAAATGTATGTTGAAAAGAATTGAGTACATCATTTGATTGGGTGGAGATGTAGAGGGGAAACAAATGCAAAAACGGATTTGATTGTGATTTGGTGCCTCGTTGTGAGGAAAAAAATAGTCAGCTGCTGTACTTCATGTTTACACAGTGACAAGTCAATGGACAAACCCTCATTAAAAGATGGACAGACACATGAAACAGAGCTGTGCCCGATGGAAAATCTGACGCAGCATCAGGTCACCAGCTCATAAGACCTACTACACACAAATATATTCACACAGAAATTAACCAATACAATTTTTGATTTTTTTAGTAAACAATAGCATAATTTTAATTGACTTCGATTTAACTTAATGGTTAAAGTTATTTACCAGCTGGCTGGTTATGTTCAGATGCCAGGTTGTGTCTCCATAATACATTTATTATGGCTTTATTATATGTTTTCATTAGTAGTATTTACATTTGACTTCAGTTGTTAGCTACTGTGTCTTAATTTACCGATGCCTGCTAATGTTTCAGTTATACTTTAAATATTTGATTATATAAAATATGAATGTTATATTTTTTAAATATATATTTTTTTCAGTTTCACACTGATTTGGTAAATGCTTTGTTAAAAACATGTACAAGTAATAGTTGTACATATATTATTTATGACCAAAACATGTTCTGTTTAAAGTGATCACAAAAGGTTTTGGACTATTCTTCCTTTAAAGTGTGCTGTACAGTATATGTGTATAACATTATAAATATTCACGCTTTGAAAGATTCTTAATAATTATCATATCATGATTGATTTCACTGCTGATGACATTCTGAAATAATGCCAGTGAAAACGGTGTCTTTTAAACAGCAGTGATAGCTAAAACTTTGTCCTAAACATACACCTGCCGTGTGATAAAGCAGCAATATTTTTATTTATTCTTTGTTGAAAGCAGATGAAGAAATAAACTCAACCCGGTAAAACAGTGTCTATGCAGTGTAAACTTTACATGTTAACATTATCAATAAAGCTTGTTGGGGTTTGGCATTAGAGCTTTTAAATTCTTACCTGAACTCGACGCCATCTCGTCTTCAGCTCATTGATGTGCACCTGTAAAAGACAATGAGAAACCTTAACCAGGTAGCCAAAACAGTTCGGCCCAAAAATGGCCCAAATCCGGCAGGCCAGAAAAAATCAATCAGCCCAATTGCGTTTGCCAGACTCATGCCAAATCTGGGATGAATGACGCCCCAGAATCGGCCCAAGTACACTGGCCCGAGTCCGGTTGCTTAAAGTGAGCCGACACTGCCAGCATAGGGCCACAATCATGCCAACTAAAAACTGTACACTCAGCCACCACTGGCCCGAGACCGGGTGCTTAAAGTGAGCTGACACTGCCAGCATAGGGCCACAATCATGCCATCTAAAAACTGTACACTCAGCCACCACTGGCCCGAGTCCGGGTGCTTAAAGTGAGCTGACACTGCCAGCATAGGGCCACAATCATGCCATCTAAAAACTGTACACTCAGCCAGCAAATGTACATGCGTTTAATAAGAACAACAAAACTAAATTAAGTATATCATTTATTCTTAATCATGCACTTCATAAAATCTACTAAAATAAATGTGTATTAGACATTCAGTTTTATGTAAAGATTAAGCCATTTTTAAAATGTTTTTCAACAAAACATCAGTTTATTGGAAAACACTTTACACTGAGAATAGACTATGCACAGAACAAACTTTTTTTAGAGGTTTCAAGTTTCATACTTTACTGTAGGTGTTGCCATGTGCTCCTATGTAAAAATGCTCCAAAGAAATATGAGAAATATATGTTTAGACATTTATTTGAATTGTAACATTACAATAAACAAATGGAAGTGATCGATAAAACTGGAATCTCCTCAAGTAAGTGTACCTTAAAAGGATAGACTGACAGAAAGAGATAAGAGAGGGAACAGAAAATGACTCATGGTTAATACATCAGACAGACTGAAGGCATGAATGGTAACTCATGTAACATCTGAAATACCTTATAAAGATTTTGCTTGTTTCGGGCCCTCTCTTGTCAGATGCAAGTGGAAGCCATCTTTTTATATTACTTTTCAAGTCCTGATCACCAGCTTGCCACTGAAATAAAAGAATTTCTGTCAGCAGCTGTTCAAGGAAAACATAACTATAATATTAACACTTATTTCTTTAATAATTATTTAAGACATCATCATCAACCATAGTATTCTTATGCATTACAAGGATTACACAGGGAAACACATCAGGTTTGGGATATAATTATATTTACATGTATTCAGTTTATCAAAAGGCAGAACCGTCAGACAATTTGTCTCAAGCTCCATGACCAAAAGTGCCAGTAGTCAAAATAATCACATTTACTCTGAATAAAATGCATTTCATAACAGCTAAATTTAACCTATTTTTAAGTTCACATAGTTTTTATTAATTTTTAATCTTCTAATTTTGTACATATGAATGTATCATTTCTGACCAACAGAATTTTTTCCAAATGTATTTTATTGCAGCACTTTATACACTGCCCGTCCCCAAAAAAAGTCACACACTCTAATATTTTGTTGGACCGCCTTGAGCTTTGATTACGGCATGCATTCACTGTGGCATCGCTTCGAGAAGCTTCTGCAATGTCCATAAGTTTTCTCCAAGATCTTGTACTGATAATGGGAGAGTCGGACCGCTGCGCAAAGTTTTCTCCAGCACATCCCAAAAATTCTCAATGGGGTTAAGGTCTGGACTCTGTTGTGGACAATCCATGTGTGAAGATGATGTCTCATGCTCCCTGAATCATTCTTTCACAATTTGAGTCCGATGAATCCTGGCATTGTCATCTTGGAATATGTCCATGCCATCAGGGAAGAAAAAATCATTAATGGAATAACCGGGTCATTCAGTATATTCAGGCAGTCAGCTGACCTCATTCTTTGGGCACATAACGTTGCTGAACCTATACCTCCAATCCAATGGGAGGCTCTTACCTATTTGCTTAGTTAAATACAGGTGGTGACTTTTTTTTGGACGGGCAGTGTATCTCAAGGAGCACTATGTAGTGTTTCTGTATTAATATTTAATTTAATCTGTATTTAAATTGTATCTTATTCGTTTCATTTCAGTTGACCTGTGTGCGCAACGATATTATGTCATTGAAAAGTAAGGCGGCATCTGTTGATTAAAATAAGTGTTATTTTGTTTTTTATTAGTTATTCATTTTAAAACAAATTTATTAAATTTAATCTTTAATTTTAATAGTAGAAGTTTCTTTCGAATGCAGCTTTGTCTTTGCTGTGAGGCAAGTGGATTAATCACATTTGTGCATTTTAATTCAAACAAATCGTACAAAGTACGGTATGTTGCAATGCTCTCATTTTAAATACGTAGAAACAACGTGCAAGCCTATAGCCTGATATTTTTCGGATGTCTGGACTAGCAGAGGTTTACAAAAATATCAACAGATGTTTAAATATATTGAGTTTAGTTTACATTATTCTTAAGACAATATGCCTCTGCCAACGTTATTTGCACTTTTACTTACATGGCACAGATGAATTCTTCCCAGATGGTCAACAAAACTGATGATCTTGAGAAATCTAAATGTGACAAAAACATTCACAAAAAGATGTAAAGTTGTATAACGTTAGTGGACAGTTGGGTTGTCAAGGTACCATAAACATATCTTATGATAATATTCCAGTTAAATAAAGAACTCAATACTATTGTTAAGTTTTGTTTAAGTTAAGCAATATTTTTATTTTATTAGGATATAACTTAGGTCAAGGCCACATAGTGAAAGTGAGGTTAATAAATCTAGATAACAAAGGCTTGAATTTAATGAAAGACAGGTAAACAAGTTAATTCTTAAACTTAATGCTTATAAGACGCTGAAGTCTGCTCTGTTTCATGCGTAGTCACATTACCATTACAAATTACATGACATGACTCACCTCAATGACATATTTTCACTGTCAGAATAATTGTGAAGGTAAATGTTATCTTATGATTGCAAAAAAACATTTTTTCTTCAAGAATTTTATGTAGACATACTGTAATATTTATTATTCAATTTCAATGCTACATATTTGTCGATATAAGCTTGTAGTAATGTCGAATATGAGACCTACGCTATATCAGTCAACACACGAGATTGGCTACCTTACAAAGTTCACACTGATGTAATATGTACAGAGTATCAATATTTTATGTATGAAAAGCATGTTAAAGAATTATAAAAAAGTACTTACCTCAGCAAATAGCACTGTTTTATTCCTTCAGCAATCGCATTAGGTCCAGAGGAAAAAAGCCCGCTAAATTTTGTCACTAGATGTCGCAGCTAGTGGGGCATGTCTTGAAAGTTTGAAACATTAGGCCGTTTATATTTTTCAAAATCAAAGCCGTTTTTTTCCAAAATCAAAGTTCCACTTCGAGCTTGTTTCATAAGATACATTTTTTTAATGAAAAAAAAGCATATAAAAATCTCAATGATAATCAGTTAAGAAGAAAAATATTTGATCAGATATAAAATGTATCAGTAATAAAATAAAAATAAAACAAAATATAAGTTGAAAGGCTTTAAAACTGATTTACAACTTATTTAAAAAAAATTAGTAAGTTGACAATTAATAAATAAATAAATTAATTAATTATTTATGTGTGTGTGTGTGTTAAGATATTATGTGGAAGATATTCCGTTACCCAGATACTTACACACATTCAATATGGCACAGAGGTCCTGTACAACAGTGGTTCTCAAACTGGGAGCCGTGACCCCTGGGGGGCCCCAAGATGGATCCAGGGGGGCCACAGATTTTGTGGCATTTTATGAAATATAGAAATTTATCATAGATTTTATGCAATCAAACATCAGAAAAATGACACCACCAACCAAAATAATTGAGGTTCCAGCATTGTAAAACTGAATGTTTTTGGTTTAATTAAAATTCTAAATTTAAGATTATACGTCTTTATATGGGGGGCCGCAAAGCGATGCACTTAACACAAAAGGGGGCCTTACAACGAAAATGTTTGAGAACCACTGCTGTACAATACCATTCTCCCCTTCCCTCTGTTTATTAGGGGAATTTTCTGAGTTTATCTTTTCATCACACTACTTAAAATCAGTCTCTATAGCTTTAATCCTTGGTAAAAAAAATATTCTTAGTAACAGGAAAACTAAACAATTATGAAATATTAATTGTTGAAAAAAATAAAAATAAAAAAATATTTGAAAACATGGTCACTTCTTTTAACTTTCTTTAAGGTTGGGAATTTAAAATCTTGAATATTGATTATGGTAGTTATGTTCATAAAAACCCAGCTTTATTATTTGTCTTTTGTAAATATGAATTTAAATCTGGATGTTTAATATAATATTGATGCTTGTTAATATGGGAAAAATATAGCTCTCATGTTTAGAATTAGTAATACAAGCTAGAACTATCTAAAGCAAGTTTTCAGTCAGCTAACATTACATTACTTGTGAATTTAAATGTTAGGTAATCGGGATCTTTTTATTTTTTATTTCTTTCTTCTATGGATTGTCTTCTATTTATTTCTCACTAAAGTAAAAAAACATTTGAGATTAAGTGCCACTTGCTAAATCATTTTATTACAAAGTAAAACAAATTTGCTGCATTGTTAAAAGGTAACCCATTCTGAAAGTCTATTTACCCTACCTGTGCTCAAGTCTCTGATCTGTCCACCCCAACACTCAACCTTAACTGGCCCTAGTCAGTATGGCCATATCTCACCCAAAATGACGGCAGCAGTTGAGGACCATAGTCAGGCCGAATGTGGCAAAAGTGCCATTTCTCAGCCTGAATTGGGCCACATCCGCACAACCAAAGCCAAGCCGAATCTGGCAACCATTGCTGGGCCAGAGCTGGCTTACTTTTGGTGAGCCACTGCCAGAACACAGACGAGTGCGCCGACACTCGGCCGGAACTGGCCCGACTGCACTGGCTACCTGGGTAGTTTAGGGATGGGCAGATGAAGAACTTAAACTTGATTTGCATTTACCTCAAAGCTACCAATGATTACAGACGCTGGTCCTATAGGACACAAATACAGACTTTAAAGGCCCTGTTTTTTTTAGGCATGTTTATGACTCTAATTATTTAAATTTAACATCATTATTTGTGATTAACATTGAATTTGTGCATTGCTTCCTTTTGTTCATCTGTAAGTATGCCAATTGGTTTCTCTGAACATTCGCAGTGAGGTCATACACCGGATGTGACAGGCGCATGTGCCGCGCCGCATCCAGTGTGGACAACATTTAAAATTATAATGGTGTAGATACGGTGTAAGAAAATCATGTTTCGCTATATTTGTATGGGCATTTAAAAATAATCAAACCCATATAATCACAGCCTACATGAATGAAATGGAAGAAAGAATCAGGGCGAGTAAAATGATGAGAATGTCTTTATGTAGGATATTCTACACCAGCTCCAACTGATCGTCACGTGCCACCCTCTTGCGAGAGCCTGTGGACTTGACTGGTCATCCCAGCTCAACAATCTCCATCAACAACCAAGAGCAAAGATGGCCTGCTCGTTATTTAATAAACTAACTTTTGTGTTCGTTTGGTCTTCCTGTAAAGCTACTTTGGAACAATACAACGCTGTAAAAAGCGCTATATATATCAAATTGAATTCAATATTTTGGTGAAATATTCTATTCCTTCAAATGAAGTTTGGGATACCTTGGAGAATAAAATAGTATTGTAATCTGATGTGTGTGCAGAAGGTGGCAGTAGTGCTTAACTTCCCAGTGAAATTAAAACGCTTACTTTTAATGAAATATCGCAGTGTTTGTTGTAAATAGTTTATCAATGTAGGTCATTCTCTTTTTAAAATTGGTGTGCCCTTATAATCTTCAGGTAAAATCGGAAAATGCACTTCCGTCCTGTAGTGACTATAAATACCAAACCTCTTAAGAGGATGCGCTTGAAAGAGAATACATTTGTGGAGGACAGGGTATAAGCACACAAGAGTTTTAGAAAATAATATCACGTTTATTGACACTTTAATCTGGATAATTAGAACACGGTTACTTAAATGGATATATACATCAAGTTCAACAACCAACAGCTTTGAATGACTTTGAATGACCTTGAATGATTCACAGCACAACACTGCACTCTAGTGATTAATCACTGCACCGCACTACCCAAATAGGAGTCGTGAGCACACAAAATCCATTTCACACAGTGGTATGCAGGATTAATATCCACAAAAGAGCACAAAACTCGTAGCAGCGTTCAGTCACAGTCCGGGTAAATCCATAGATGTTAAAATGAACTTGCTCAGCGCATCATGACGTGTGTGTGTGTGTGTGTCCATCCATCCATGTTGCCGGACAGACCCTCGAGCATTGGCCTCGAGCAACACACAGCGTCCCCACTGAGATCTTTCCCTGAGCGCACGCGGCCATTTACATCCATTCCAGGACCCTTTACCTCTCCCATCAGGTCTCTTAAATGTCCTCTCCCTCATGTGAAATCAATCACCCCCCTTTGATCCGCAGGAGGACACGCGCCAACAGACAGCCTCATGGGGGCTGCCAACAAACACACGCCCTAGCACAAAAACAAGTCCACAAAGTTCACTACAATGCCAATCTTAATTAACCAAACAAGAAGACAAACCGCATACTCATCTTAAGGGTAATAGATAAATAGAATGGCATGAATGTGAAAACTGTAATCAGGAAGAACATGTAGAACATGTTATATTGAGATGTCCAAAGTATAATAATAAAAGGAGAAATGTGATTGCTGACCTTACGGACATTAAAGATAAATTTTTAGGTGTTTATTACGACATTTGAAGAACACAGGGTTATATAAAAGAATTTAGGGAGCAGAAGCGAAGAAATTAAACGATTCTGACCCACACTCCTAGGTGGCGGTAATGCGCCTAAAAGTTGTATGCCAACCGCTTTTGAAAAGTCAAGAAAACCACCATATGAATGAACCACGTGAACTTGGAAAATCTTTTAAAATAAATAAACAACAATGATGAACCATCACCGAGCAACCGAACTATGATCAAGATGTCTTTGTTGACCCTGCTGGCCGTTCTTCTGCACTTCTATTCATGTAAGTTTAAACTTCCGCTTCGAAAGCGAGTGGCTTAGTTTGAGTTTGAATGAATACATTTAAGAAGGTGAACGTAACTAAGTAAAAATATAGACATTACAATAAGAAAACAAATAAGAAAACGCTAGGTATAGGAAACTAAATGCAATACAGGCTCGAAAGAACAAAAAGTGAGTTTTCGACTCGCTTCACGGTCATTTTCGGGTTTTTTCAGACTGTAGGAAATATTTTTTTTAAGTTAAGTTAAGATTATATATTAGTGTGTTTTTATCCTGTGCCACAAACACATTCTTCATTTAACATCTATACAACAAGAGTTTTTAATTTATTATTGTATTACTATGGACATTTGGTTAATTATAGTTATCAACAACAATTTTAGTTTTGTTTTATAGAAATTCTGCTTAGTTTGCTTTATGCATAGTAAATACTTAAACACATACATATTAACATATCTTTGTATATTCACAAGAAATATCTTGTTTTGTTTTTCTTTTTTGACACGCAGGGGCTGCTGCTGCTGATGTTGACAATGACATTGTGTCACAAGAGGTGATGGAGGGAAACAATTTCACCATCTCAACTAAACTCCCTAAACTGGATACAGACCCTCAATCTTTGTTTACTCTTGTTAATGGCACCTCAGAGGTCCCACTCGCACAGTTAACATGCCATTTTCTGAAGTGTTTACCCAACTACTGGACATCTGGAGTTTTGCTGGAATTCAATGAGGAGAATGTGACACTCATCCTGCTGAAGATCACCCGCAGTCAGACGGGCCTTTACAAAGTTAGAGACCTAAGCAGCCAACAGCCCAAAGACAAGTGTTTTAATGTTACTGTATATGGTAAGTGCCATACTATAAAAACATTATCACAACATCACAGACATATGTGAGTAATGATTATTGTCCTGTTATTGTTCTTATTCATTACTTTTGTAACCTTTTATTATTGTAGTGGTGTGAATTATGCACTGTTCTGTTTCTTGTTATCATTTACAGTGCCACCCCCAGAGCCTCCTCCCTCTTCCAGATATACTGATGCACCGGTCATAGTTGCAACTATAGGGTTCATCGTGATCGTGGTTGCCATCATCATTGGTGTCATATTCTTCAAATGCAGAAGGGCAAGTTTTATCTCTGATTAAGTTTTTGTAGATTTTAACTAATTCCATTGATGTCACTATGTATGATGTTTTGTAATTGGTCTTTTGTTGTTGTTGTGTGTTGTTGTAGGGCTGCTCGATTATGACAAAAATCATAATCACAATTATTTTGGCCAATATTGAGATCCCGATTATTTAACACGATAACTCATTAATTTTTAAAACAACATAGAAAAAAACTTGGCTTTTAAACTGTGAATTCAACTGAAAAATAAATGTAAAGAAATAGCACAGCTGAATGTAGGAAAGGGGTGCACTGTGGATTTATACCACAAGAAAAGAGAGGATCCTTGCAAAATGGAATTTTTTTACCTCGATTTTTTTTTTTTGAAGACCAAAATTGACGATAATGATTCATTTTCGATTAATTGCTCAATGTATTCATTTTCAGGGGACTGAGATTGCACAGACTCCTCAGCCAGAAAATGAAATGATGATACAGTGGCACCACTCAGGTGTGGAACTACACATATCAGTTGATGGGCCACATGTCATTTTATATAATCTGGCATGATTTGCAAAAATCATCAAGTTTGTTTGTTGTTTTGTCTTGTATACAGGTCAAGGGTAAAAAAAGCTGGACAGCATCAGGACCAGAATCCACCGCAAGTACTTTGCCTGACATGACCAAAAACAAAATAGAACCCATTTAGGGATGAAATGATTACCGGTTTCATGATAAAAATTTCCAACGGTTAGCATTACCGTGGCGTGTCACTTTTCAGTTGTCATTAACCTGTACAAGTTTCACGTTTTGAAAAACTAACTGTACATATGGTCCAACATCAAGACATTACTGGCTCCCTTGGTTTACCTGAGGTGCTGTTCTTGTAGTTTTTTTATTTATTGCCAGCACATAAAATCTCCTTCAGCACGTGACAGTAAAAGTTGTTCAGGTAACGTATCGCATGCTTATATTCTAAATGTGAATGCAGAGTGCTGGACACCGTATCTATCAATGATGTGTTCTTTTTAAAGAGTAAATGGTTCTTTAGGGAACCAAAATACTTCTTCCGTGGCATTGCAGTGAAGAACCTTTTGTAGCACCTTTACTTTAAGCACACTTGTACAATCACGGTCAAAATAACCATGTTCTCAACATTATTTGAGAACTGAAGACATTTTAGACAGTTGCTTTAAAGAACATTCCTACTGCCTTTATTTTATTTAAAATTTAGTTTAAGCCCATTTTTGTGAATCTGGGTTTCATTTCTTTGTGTCCATATTTATTTCTTTGTGTCTGTATTTATTTTCGTGTGTTCATAAATTTCTGTATGTTCCTAATTTTTCTTCTCTTCTCTCCTTTCCTGTAACTTTTCTAGGGTGTCACTTTAAGCTTGTTCTCTAAAGAGGTTTAAGGCATTATGTATACATTTGTACAAAAGCTATGGGACAGAATGCAATATGTTTAAATAAAATCTTTTTGTCCTGAAAGAACTTATTTGCATTAGTAAGGAGTTTGCGAACATTCACAGAATAAATCAGATTTTTGTTTGGTAATAAAGGAAATGAACAGGACATTAGGGAACTTCAGAACAGATGCAGTCACCAAGAGATTTCAGACATCGAGAAAAAAATCTCACCCAGAGATTGGTGCACACATGACAGGTTGAAAGACAAGGACAATAATAATACAGTCCTCACAAGGGCCACATGGAACTCTAGGAGATTGTTATTAAACCCAACAGTTGCAGCTTAGTTACTATATTAGCAATGTTTCTAATCGTCATTTCTGTGAACGTATCGAGTGTACATTTCCCTGGGACACCGATGAAGTCTTGAGTTTGTCTCCTGACTTGATGTTGTTCCCTTCCAGTTAAATCAGTGAGATCATTGTCAGTAAGTTGTGGTTTATCTCCTTATTTACACTTCACTTCTGCTCTAACTCATCAGTTCCGTGACTTTAGATGACTTTGTCACTAAACCCCCCTTAATTGCATTTTAAAGCTGAAGTGTAATTTTCTCAATGTTAAAATACTTTAAACTAATTTTCCATTCCACAATAATATGCAGAATCCATCTATAAGGCCAAACTGCGTAATGAATTGACACATTCCAATGAAAATAAATCGGAGATGTAAACTACATGAATTGAGAATTTAGAAGCTACAAATATTTATTTCCGTGGATCAGTTCATCAGTGAGAAGTTTGATGCAGCTTGTTTCGTATGCATCTATTGAAAAACAGTGGAATGGTTATAAAATGGTTACACACCATGGTTCAGAGAAATCACGCTGATGTTACAAAGCAAACAAACCTGCCTACTGTGATGATGTGTTCACTACATTACCCATACTGCTTGGCGTAAGAGCGTGTTACGTCACATACGGATGTTGTGTGAGATGTGTGCCGGTAGCCGAGTGTATGTGACATGTGAGCCTAACACAGGCTGTGTTCAAATAAAGTTATTATTTACATATAACGGTGTGAAGTTATATGACACCTACTGTACATAAAAAACGTAAGTCGCAATTACATTTATTTGCATTTTCACAAATACATGACACAACATGATCATCATCGCATAACTATGCTAGATGAAATCATCCAGACAACAAAAAGACAGTTTTCTACAATATTCTAATACGAAATCTGAGACATTACGAGTTTCCTTTTCTATTCGTGTGTGGGTCAGAAGTCCCGACGCTTTCCAGTAAAACGAGTGATTTTTAGCGCAATTTGAGATAAAGAAATAAAGTTTATGCTACAGTTCATGTCAGATTTAATACTTGGTCGGATCAAACATGTTGTTTAAATGTGACATAAGCCTGTCGTTACATTGCTGTGGGCATGCCTGCAGGATATTCTGACCGGCAGGTTGCAGATTTCCCAACACAACAGGAGACTTGCGTCAGGTCTGTTTTTTAAGGAGACTGATAGCGCCACTCTTTCGACGAATCAGATTCCTGGATTCACCGCCACTTAACCCCCTCCTTGTTCGAGGACTCCATCGGCATTTATCTCTGAATCAAGTGGAAGCATTAAGACAACCAAACAGTCAGAATGTTTGACTTTAAGATAATCTTTTCTTTTCTTGTTTTAACGGGTTTCGCCTGTAAGTCACGCTGGTTTGCACATGCAGCCTCACCGCAGATGTTTTCTGAACATTTTTACAACGCGAGTGTTTCTAAAGGAGCTGCTTCTGACGACGCTGAGGTCGAATTATCAGTGGTCGAAGGAGGAAACCTCACCGTCTTCACTACGACCATTCTATCAGAGGAAGACCCCCAGATTCTGACCAGCCGACTGCACGAAGCATCAGAAGATCTGATCGCACAGCTGACCTGTTACAATAACAACTGCACAAGTGAAGGCTCGGAACCTGCTGTTTTTATTCGTTACTATGCTCAGAATGTTACAATTGTCATCGTGAACGCCACCCGCAACCAAACGGGGCGATACAAAGTTTACGTACACAGCGGCACGCGCAACGAAAACTGGATGTATGTCATAACTGTATTCGGTGAGTACGCATGCCTCTGACGTGTGTCATCACACGTAACTTGACAGTCCCTTATCCCATACTGTATATGATAGTGATAATGTTTATTTTGATGTTCACTATGTAAGCATTAGATTATAAGGGGCAAACGCCCCCCTGTTCTTGCCGCCACTTATCTGAAGCAAGATGTACGGCACAAACGCGCGCGCCCCGTGTTAACAAAATAAGTTTGTTTATTTAACCTTGAGTAGAGTTTAGTGAAAGTAATGAGTCACCATCACGAGGATTCATGAATGAATGAATGAATGACCTGCCCAGTGGGTGGGAATTGTTGTCATACGATCCACCAAACTAGCTCGTGTCACAGAGTGGGCGTGTCTGAATAAACTCTTGCGTCATTTAGTTATTACGTCACAGCGTTTTCACAAAAATGTCTATAGAGCAATAATTTAAATTGTTATGACGTTTATATTGTCAGTTAAATTTTGTATTACATTTATTAGGCTTATTCACACTGATCGGACAACCCTCAACAAACTTATAGTTCACAGCCGACTTAGAATGTTGGTGTTTGTTGGCATTTGTCAGATCAGCGTGCAGTAGCGTTTAAAGATAATGCCAGGTAGCAGCTGTACACTTTCCCTGTGCGCATTTATGTAAATGTCAATGTAAATTTGTTTAAAAAATAAAACTAACAGGCTTCTTGTCTTTTACAGAGTCTACACGCAGCCCAGAATCTCCTCCTTCTTACATCATCAGTAAACCAGTAACTGCGGGTATAGGTGCTACTGTGGGCATATTGGTCTTGGCTCTCATCATTGGTGCCATATACCGCATATACCGCATATACCATAGGAAGGCAAGTATTATCAATAGGACGTGATGAGCGGTGACCTCTCGTTAATGTGATTGTGAAATGACACTAGCTAGTTGTCGTCGTTTCATCATTCTCATGACATTATAAACCCGTTTGGCTTCTTCTGCGAGCATGAGAAGACGTTTTAAAGATTGCTGATGCTTTTCTTTTTTTTATACAGTAAAGGTGAATTATAAGTTACATTCAGTCTAATAGGTCGAGGCCAAGGGTTTGAACAATATGAGAAATGACAGAATGTTAATTTTTGAGTGGTTTATCCATTTAACAATGAAAAGATGAGATATTCTGGTGTGTGCGCATTATAACGTGTTTAAGCTGTGTTTTGTATTAACTTCTAGGGGGTGTTTCAGAGCGTGCCGGATGAGGTGCCTTAAACCTCGCAGCCAGCAGAACTATACGAGCTGTTGAGAATGATCTTCTTGATCGATCACTGTACATCTGTACTGTTTCTGAATGCAGGTGCTGTGGATTTAAAGTGCACAGAGACTGTTTATGGTCCTCTAATACAGCACACGCCTAGTACTCGACTGACCTGACTGGGCAAACATGAAATGTTGAAATGTTAAAACACGTTCTTGTATTTCAGTTTAATGTGTGATGTCAGCTGTAAAAATCCCGTCTGAGGGTAAACATTGCTCTGATTGTTTATACAGCGGGACATTCTTAGATAATAATGGGTGGGGCTGCAGGAGTGTGTGTAAACCTGTAAACCATTGTTTGCAATCGTGTTAGTGAAAGAAATGACTTCACCTTTAACAAAGCCAAAAATGAGCCAGTGAAAAAAGAACAACCGGATATATTTCATAGTGACACATGAATGTGATTTAAAGAACAGAGATCCTAGACTATTAGCATTACTTAACTTACATGCATCTTGGAGATATCTATTTGATGTCTGCATTTACATCTGCAAAACATATTTTTTGATTGTTTGTTCATCTGCAATATATCTCTGAGACGTCTCATGTCAGATGTCAGATGTCAAATAGACATCTAGAAGATGTCTGTAAGATGTTTATGGTTTCTAATGTAAAATGGCCTTTTCTAAGACGTTTTCTAAGAGGATTTTACAAAGCAGATCTTTAGCAGACATCTTACAGATGTACCTGTGTTATCTAGCAATAAGAAAACATTGTTATTTGATTGGAAGACCAAAGCCCATTTTTTATTAATTGCTTATTTATTTTTGTGTTATTTTATATTATTTATTATTTTTTGTATTATTTTTAAACAAATAAATGAAGATACCACAAATGTTTAATTTAAATGTTTTCATTTTTGTTATATACAGTATGTACATGAAGAAATGCATACAAAAATAAACAGAAAAAAAACGTGTCTCATTGCAAAAATGATCTAGATTTGTGTCCCTCCCCTTTAAGTAAATTTGTACACGTTTTTCGCTTCTTTTTTGTTTAAATGTTTGCACAACACACTGTCTAGTTCAGTAGATTCCAACCTTTCTGACAAATAACCTACAGCTTAGCACAAATCGAAAAATGTACATTGATTATTAAAAAGTCAAACGCCAACCTCCCCTGCTCCGGTTTTAGAGAAATTACACCTTTTGGTCTCTCATACAAATGTCATCGTCAGAAGAAATGTTTATTTTTTGAGTTGACCTCACGTGCTCAACAAGAAACACAATAGTAGCAAGACCCACCAGAGCAGACAGAATCAAGCGGATCAGAACCTCAACATCTCCACAATGCTGCAGACAGTCTGTAGACGAAGAGATTCTGCTAGAATCATTCTCAGTAAACGGTTTGTCTGTGTGAAGTGGCACAGATGTGGTTGTGGTAGGAAGAGACTTCCTGATGTTCGTCTGTGTTATTTTACCTTCATAATGTGGACAGAGGTGTTTCATGTGTAGACGGATGCTTTTATTGCTCACTGGATTTGCAGCCGTGCAGCTGTATGATTCTGTCTCATTATAATGAAGTTTTAAAGGTAAACTGAGATTAATGCTGAGATCAGAACTACTGCCGTGATTCACTATTTCATCTCCTTTATACCATGAGATGAAGACGTCTCGATCATTTTTCACAGAGCAGACAACTGAGCAGAATTCATGCATCTCCTGTGATGTACCTGGAATAAGCAGTTAAATCTACTGTACATGTTTGAAACTTTTTTTATTATTGTGCCTCCCCTCTGTAGTATTAACTTTAGTGAATTGATCAAATGTAGTAGTATATTTAAATATTTATTATAGTATACTACATAATTCATAAAAACGAGAGGTGATTTTACCTGGAGGATGCTGCATAGTCTCATGTGAGCTGCTCTTAATGTCAGGAACAGAAACAGGAGCTTTAGGACAAGAAGACAGATTGTACGTTTGTAAATCATATGTAGTAAATCACAGCAGCATCGTGTACACAATATTATTAATATACGTCCACATTGACTTGGTCTTACCATAAACATCCACTTTGTACTTCTTTGTTGAAATCTGTTTGTTGATTACGATTAACGCTTTATAAAGTCCAGAATCATCTGTGCTGATGTTTGAGATGTTTAAAGCTCCAGTCCGCTCATCCAGCTGAACTCTGCCACTGAATCTGTCATCATAATGGGTGTAAATCTTCCCGTGATACTGGGCGATGCGAGAACTTTGTTTGCCATTTCCAAAAGTCCACAGTATTTGTATGTTTCCATTGAGTTGCTCGGCGTCTGTATTGAGTCTGAGGAGACCTCCCTCCATCACTTTAACAACATCATCAGCCTCTCCAGCCGCTGTAGCAAAACGAAAATGTGGTTTACAAAGAATGAATACAAAAAAACAAAACAAATGAATGAACTTTATAGGGTGGAATAGCCCAAAGTCTTTGCTAAAGCAAAGTGTTTCATTCTGTACTTCTCAACAAACATGAATACATGAATTAAGGCCCTTGATTTAGGTTTTATTTTTAACTGCAGCTCTGCACGGGCTGGCCTGTGGTTTAACCAGACGAGATGAGAGGCGAGATAAAGGAAGTTAGACAATGCTGCCTGTAAGTTACAAGGGGTGACCAGAAGGTGTTACTTTCATTTTATCAAACAAAGTGAAATATAAAAAAAATCACTTAAAAGCACACACACACAAATATAAAATGCACTTTTCATAGCATTGAACAATGCATTTCCTGTGCATTTGTATTCTTTTTAATCTTTATTTGTGTTAAGTGACCTGTTTCACGTTTCATGATGTTAATAGTATTGTAAAAACATTCATATTATACTGTGAAACGTCACTTTCTTATAACTGAATCTAACCATCCCAGACTCCCTCATGTCTCGACCCCTTTCAGCTTTCTGCTGATTTCTATATATACAGTAGTATATGTATACACGTTTTAGTGCCCCACTCCCTGTTTTAAAATGGAAAAAGGTTTTTATGGTACTTACAGTTTGCCCCTTTTATTTTGTATGCAAGAATTTTTCAGGTTTAAGATATCAATGATAATTGTGGCAAGCCAACCGGAGAATAGAATTATTCCAACAAAAGGAGAATTTAAAATGTATTACCCTCCACACTGATGAAAAACAAGACGAGAGTCCACATGATTTATGTTTTTTGAGAAGCTCAAGAGTCGGCCCCTTCACTCGATGATGCACCTGAAACTCAACAGGATGGCCATGCAGTTAGAATCTCTTTCTCCATCAAGAGGAAGTGAGAGTTACACATGCTACCGTTAGATGGTGCTGCATTCTGAAAATGCAGAAATTACACTCCTAAAAACCTGCTTAAAGCTTGCTGATTTGTTACTCAAGAAACCATATTTTATTAAAGGTACAGATGAAGACACTACATTTCAGTGATTTGTTATTGTAGTGTTTTTTTTTAAACAATTTAGAGAGAGAGAGTTGCGTCAGCTTCATTGACTCCAATGGAACAGTTTTTGTCCACAGCAATGGTGGAAGTTACTAGTAACGCATGGAGCTGTGGGTAAACAGACCGATCGTGACAAAAGTCATTTCATGAATAAAAAATGAAAGAAATAAAGCATTTACAGAGAAAACACAACTTCCTGGAACTATCTGAAGGCTCCATGAATCACGTGACACGTGAAAATGTTGAACTTCCGCTGTCGCTACTCTCTCTCTCTCTCAATGGCTCTGTTCTGACCAAATGGACAGAATTAAAGACCAGAATTAACTGTTTTATAAAACATGTTTTGTGTTTTTTCAGCTGGAAGTTAAAGAATTGCCTTTTGAAACAAATAAACATCTAAAGTATGTGAATATAAACAAACTCAATGTTTTCAAGTGAATTTTACAAAATAAGTAAGGAAGATATGAAGGTGTCACGCGTGGCGTGGGAAGAACCCAAATGCAGGCAGGTGTGGAGTGAAGGGGTTAACAGACGACTATTATAAACAAAACAAAAACCCCACAATGGGGGAAAAACCGACACTAACAGAATAAATAATACACGAACTTTGACAGGAAAAAATAAACTGGACTGGACTAAACTAACATAACACTTGACTAAACATAACTTGACAAACTAGACTAAACACTTACTAACTGGACTGGACTGGGTTCTTTAAACAGCATCACAGGACCACTGACAGGCACGATACACATACACGAGCACAGGACAAAGAAACATGAGGGCATTTATAGGGAAGACAAACGAGGAATAACGACATGGGGCAGGTGTGGGTAATCAAACACTCAGGGAAAGATAACAAGGAAACGAGAGGAGCGGGGCCAATGACGAGACACTGGAGAGAACGCGTCCTTTTGACAATAATATGTTTCTCTCCACACATAACCAAAGGCTTTGTCATGGCTCTGCTACAGGACCAAGAAAAACATGACTAAATGAGCAGAGCCATGACACTTTAAGCCCCCCCTTTAATGAGCACCTCCAGGTGCTCACCAAGGGGTAGACGGATGAGACAAGACAGACTGGGAGACAGACAGGACAAGGCAAAACAAAGAAAATCAAATCAAGGGCAGACAAGACAACATAATAACAGGACTTGGGTGGGACAGTAAAAATAACAAACAAGAGAGGGGGGGTGGGGCCAAACAAGAGCCCATAGGGGGCAGTCCAAAAAGGTTGGGGGAATAGTCCCAGTCCCCGGCTGCGCTCGAGGGCGCGGAGTCCTGGGGGACTTAAGATAAGTCCTGGGGGAACAGACTTTGACCCTGGGAGTCTCCCAGGGACCGGCTGGAAAGTCGGCTGGAAAGGGCTGGGTGCCGGCTGGAAAGGGCTTGACGCCGGCTGGAAGGCCGGCTGGACAGGGCTTGACGCCGGCTGCATCGCCGGCTGGGACGCCGGACGGGACACCGGACTGGACACCGGACTGGATGCCGGCTGCACCAGATCGGATGCCGGCTGGATGCCGACTGGATTACCGGACTGGATGCCGGGCTGGACACTGGCTGTTGCACCGGCTGGGACGCCGGCTGCTGCTCCAGCAGGGAGGGAAGTCCGCGCTGCCCGCCGCTGCCTCTTTCTCTTCAGCCGAGCCACCCGCCTGGAGGTCGGCTGAAGGAAAGAGGCAAATGGTGCGGCTGGCTCCGGCTGGGACTCCTCAGACGTGGAGCCCCAGGACTCACGTCTCCCCCGCTTCCCGCCGAGGCTCGCTTGCGGCGAAGAGGATGGTGTGGTGATGCCCACAACCCCGATCCGCAAGGGACCGTCCTCGGGGATAGCCGCCAGCCCTGTGAGAGGCTCCACCATGGACACTCCCCTGGGTTCCTCACGATTCATCGCGAGTTCGACCTGGTCCGCGAAGCCCAGGTGTCTCAACCAGCGCATCTCAGCTGGCTCGAAGGGTTCATCGAGGCAGCCGTTGAATATTACTTTCAACTCTGCCTCGGTGAACCCCGAGTAGCGCGAGGTGGACAGGAAGTCCATGGACGAAGTCTTTCACGGGGGTTCCCCTCTGGCGGAAGCCGAACAGGACGTGAGCCTGGTGGCTCCTGTACGCCTCGTCCGACTCCATGCCGCCGCTGGGTTCTGAACTGGCTCGTGTATTCTGTCACCCGTGGCGTGGGAAGAACCCAAATGCAGGCAGGCGTGGAGTGAAGGGGTTAACAGACGACTTTATTATAAACAAAACAAAAACCCCACAATGGGGGATAAACCGACACTAACAGAATAAATAATACACGAACTTTGACAGGAAAAAATAAACTGGACTGGACTAAACTAACATAACACTTGACTAAACATAACTTGACAAACTAAACTAAACACTTACTAAGACTTGACTGGGTTCTTTAAACAGCAAAATAGGATCACAGGAACATTGACAGGCACGATACACATACAATGCAAGAGCACAGGACAATGAAACATGAGGGTATTATATAGGGAAGACAGACAAAGGATAACGACACGGGGCAGGTGTGGGTAATCAAACACTCAGGGAAAGATAACAAGGAAACGAGAGGAGCGGGGCCAATGACGAGACACTGGAGAGAACGTATATTATTGTCAAAAGGACAATGATATGTTTCTCTCCACACATAACCTAAGGCTTTGTCATGGCTCTGCTACAGGACCAAGAAAAACATGACTAAATGAAACAGAGCCATGACATGAAGGTGTCATGTCTGTATAACCCACTCAGTTTAAGTTCTGGGAGTCATCATTTTAGTTAAGTTTGTTAAGTTAAACCACCAGCCTTGCTTTGAAACGTTTTTAATAGAATGAGTTCATTTTTTGTTCCAACACGACAAAGGACCCTGTGCACAAAGCAGCATCGATAAAGAAATGGTTTTCTGTGTCCCGTGTGGAAACCCAAGCCCATTGACTTAAACGGGAGCAAATCCCCACACCTTCTCCCGTAATAGGTAGAACACAAATCCATAAATCACAGAGCTCCTGCGTCCTATCACCACATCATCAAACTCCTCCGAGAATTTGACCGTGCACATCTGTCTGAACTTTCAGGTAAGAATCAAATGCAGTGGAGAAGTGTGCATATAATATAAAAAGGATGAAGTTTTGACTGTAGTTTAACTAGTTTGTACTCTACAGTCAACATGCTAAAACAAGAGCTGAGCTTGATTACTTGTAAGTCTGCTCATCATTTCTTTCATACAGATTGTGTGATTTAACAGCGACGTGTGTTGATTTTTGTTGTTGAATTTTTCAGTGTTTTTGCTACTGTGCCAACATGGTAAGGACTGATTTTATACTTCACTGTCAAATTGACACGTGTGTGCGATGTTCTCATGTTCAAGAAAACGTAAAAGTGGTGTTTGTCTCTCTAGGTGTTAAAACAGTGAACATCATCACTTGTCACGAAGGGATTTCCTACCTGGATTGCCGAGGTCATTTATATTTTTATTTAATAAAAAAAGTCCTATAAGTAAGCCCTGTAAATACAGAAAAGCATTTCTGAATTGCTTCGTCATCCTCTCCATCCCCAGGTATTACACATAAGCGTCTACTTACCTGTGAATGGGAGTCCGCCCATCTCAGCTGTGGTGAGTTCTCTGGCTTTCATTAAAACATATGCGTATGCATGCTGTACAATGTGTTTGAAAAGAATAAGAGGTAAAAAAGATGAAGTATTGTTACTTCTCACCAACAGACCATCAGGCAACCATTACAGTGCTTTCAGCCAAGTATGGACGCACAGACAGCTTCACCTGCTCTACAGGAAAACCAGCCAGTCAGCTCTCAAACGTTCAGTGCATTCAGACTACATCTCTCTCTGTGATGGCCTCTATGTAAGAACAGTGTAAGCATCTTTACAAGGGACATTAAAGTTGTTTGATTTTGTCTTTTAAAACTCAGTTCAATTCTGTGTGTTAATAGATGTAATGGGAAACAGGATTGTTTGGTTTCAGCGAGTAACGACGTTTTTGGCGATCCATGCGTGGGAACTTTCAAATACCTGACGGTGACCTATTCCTGTGTCCCAATATGTGAGTTAATAATTTCATCCTTTGATACATTATCATGATGTATTCCAGCCTACACTATATTTCAACAGGGTCTCTTGGTTAACATTTCTATGGCTTTATTAACGTTCATACATATTACACAGAAATGAATTTGAATCAATTCTACTTCTTATCAACAGACCCAAAATTTATCAAAGTGCTTTCAGCAAATTATGGGCGTACAAACAGTGTGACCTGCTCTTATGGGAAACCGGCCAGCCAGCTCTCAAACGTTCAGTGCATTCAGACTACATCTCTCTCTATAATGGCCTCTCAGTAAGAAGTGCTTCAACATCTTTACAAGTTAAGGGACATTAAAGTTGTTTGATTTTGTCTTTTTAAAATCACTTTAATTCTGTGTGTTAATAGATGCAATGGAAATCAGAACTGTTGGGCTTTTGCAAGTCACACTGTTTTCGGTGATCCATGCGTTGGAACTTACAAATACCTGAATGTTACCTACACCTGTGTCACGAGTAAGTCTCTTATAAATGACTAAACATTATTGTGGTGGTCTATAATTGACCAATAGGCTTAACTTTTCTCTGTTTTAATCCCCCAAAAAGTATAACTTATCCAAACGAAAGGCATGAGAATGCAGTGGTGTTTTTATAATGCTAAAGTCCTAGAATTTCAGTGATAACATGCTTTAATATCAACGCAGGAAGGGACTCTTGGAACTTCACCGAGGCATTTGCAGTGACATCTCTACTGCTGCCGTAAGCTTCTGTTGAGGGAAGAGGAGAACTTCTGCTTCAGTTCTTCATCTGTTTTATTCATGAGATTGATCTCTTTAATACACTGAAGAAGATGAAACATAATAATCGGTTTTAGCATCACTGTATTTAGTATCACAGTTAATACAGAAGACTCTCACGCTAACAACTAAATATTAGTGTTCAAACGTTGTGTTATGGGATCATTTATGTAGAATCTGTTTCTGAATTTTAGTATGGTAAAATGTAATCATTTGGAAATCAGTGCACGTTTGTCACTATTACCAAAAAATATAATTTTTTTTCAATTTATCCTGAACTGGGTCTAGGGTTTATTCTGTCCTAATGTAACACTGTCAGTTCAATAAACAGCTTTTAAATGCAACCTCTAGTTTTCTCTTATTCTGCTTATTCTGAAATTTCACACACACACACATATTCGTTTTAATTTACAAATCAGTTTCACAGCTTTATAAATTTCTCATTTTTTAAAAACATCACCTGCCTTACGGCAAGATAACAACACCAACCTCTATGTTTTCACATCGTTGGCCCCGCCCACCGGCGTTCAGTCTGAGGTTTACAAGCACAAGATTTTTTATGAATTACAGTAAGACTGCGACGTCTGACAAACGATGTGTAAGGCTGTACAACAATTGTTTATGGATATTGTTTTTTAAGCGAATGTTATTTAGTCATGTCAGTGCTCACTGCACGTGCAGGTGTCAACTGTTTTGGACCGGACAAGCATCCCGCAAAAAGTATGTAATAATTTCAGTTAAAAACTATCGTATAACCAGAATAACCCGTTCATCTGTGAGTTTTATATGACTTGTGACTACAAACGATAACCACAAATGTTTTCAAGTGAAAAAATGAAGGCTCATGTCTGTAAAATCCATCCAGTATCCAAGATAAAACGTTTCATTATGTGGAAAGGGGAGTCATAATTTTAGTCAAGTTAAACCACTAAAATAATTTCTTATGTTTGCTTAGAAACATTTTTAATAGAATGAGGTCATTTTCTGTTCCAGCATGACAAGGACCCTGTGCACAAAGCAGCATCTGTGAAGAAATGGTTTACTGTGTCCGGTGTGGAAACCCAAGCCCGTTGACTTAAACATGAGCAAGTCCCCACACCCAACTGCTCACCCGTAATAAGTAGAGCACAACACATATAATATGTCATAAATCCATAAATCACAGAGCTCTGAGGAGGTCAACAAACTCAACCCGAGAATTTGAACACGCTCATCTGTATCAACTCGGTAAGCATCAAATGCACTCGAAAAGTATGCATATGACATAAAAAAATCTTTCTTTTACTGTACCACACACTTTAATGACATTTTCTATTAATCTTTACAGTCAACATGCTAAAACAAGAACTGAGCTTTATGATTTGTAAGTACTGGATGTCCATAATATCAGTGTGATTTAACAGTGAAATGTGCTTATGTATACAGCTTGTAAGTATTTTGCTGTTGTTTGTTGAATTTTTCAGCGTTGTTGCTACATGGTAAGGACTGATTTTATGTCAATGTGCAACGTTCTCCTGTTCATGAAAATGTAAAAGCGTATGTAAATGTGTATGAGCAGCTGTTTGTCTCTCTGGGTGTTAAAGCCAGAACGTCATCGCCTGTCAAGGATGGTCAGCCTACCTGGACTGTAAAGGTCATTGACTTTTTTTAATCTAATCAACAAAACCCCTATGTTGACCATGTGTTTGTGTACAGTCCTAAAATGCCATAGAAGAACCATTTCTGACATTTCCACAAAGATATTTTTTGTAGTGGAAAAAGGTTCTTTAAAATGTAAGAAAGAAATGGTTCCTTTATGGCATCGCTGTGAAGAACAGTGTAAACATTGTACTATATTCTACTGAAATTCAAGCTTCATCATGATTAAATTGACCATTCATTTGTTTAATTTCACGCACAGTTGCCATTTATCTAAATAAGCATATTTTAGTGTTGTTATAGGCATTATTTATTGGCCAACATCCTATTTAGACTCTTGCCCATTAAAGCTATTCTTTGCCTCCTAAAAGCATGGCATTTTCCGTAGAAATGAGTTATTTGTATATTGTCATCAATTGTCAATAATTTCCCCATTTAGAGTTACTAGAAAATAAAAACTGTATTGCCAAATATTGGAATTGTGCCTCGTAAATGCAGACTTTTGAGTAAAGCAGCGAATGAAGCCTAACACTAGATTTATGAATTGCTTTGTGTCATCCTCTCTCCAGGGATCACATGTAAGCAGCTAGTTACCTGTCAGTGGCAGACCGCCCATCTCAGCTGTGGTGAGTTCTCTGGGTTTCATGAAAACATTATGTTGTTTTGACAATGAAGTATTCTTACTTCTTAGCAAGAGACCATGGAACCACCAGATGCCTCATCTTTTAAAAGCATCACAGTAAGATTGCGACGTCAGCTGTAAAGCGAGTAAGACAATTGTTTATGAATATTGTTTTTTATGTTCTAGTCATGTCATTGTTGATTGCGCGTGTCCAGGTGTCAAGTGTTTTGAACGTTTTTTCGATTTTTACATTGCTAGACAGCCTTTTTATTGCACTTCACTTCATAAGGAGACTATCAATCCTCACATAAATAGTTTAAAGTTATAGCCTAGTTAATAGTTTTGCCTTTATTAAATAAAAGTTTCGTCCATAGTTTCGATTTGTGGGGAAATAGTGTTAATGCGAGTATGTCCCAGTGAATCGAATTGATTGATTCGTTTGTATACACTTTAATACAACATAGTAGCATATTCTTGTATAAGTCAATTGAAAACAGAGTTGTTTAAAACAGAAACAAATATTATTCTTTATTACGCTTGTCTACAGATTTTTGAAGAGATTCAAGACTGTTTACGAATGTTTTTTCTTTCATGTTGTCAGCTGACTTTTCAAACTATAGACAAGTTACTAAATGAACAAGCAACAAACGAGTATTTAAGCTTTAAAAAAGAAACCACAACCAGACATGCAACAAGTGTTTCCACCAGCAGAAGCATCAACAATGAATAAAAAACACCCGTTTTCAACAATGAAAATGTGAAAATCTAGTTAACAACGTTTTATATATTAATGCACAAATACACAGACAACAAATTGTGTATGAGATATTTGGGCATGTTTTCCAGTCCAGGGTGATGGCAGAACAAAGTAGATAATTTAACACACAAAAGTACATCATCCTACTGTATATGACTGTAACTAATACAAATCTGATCGATGTAATCTTCACTTCATGTGAAACCATAAATGAAATGATCACACTTTTTTTTAGAAAGTGTTGGGAATTAAATGTCTGATTATATGTGTCAGAAAGAATAGCAAATCTCAGCTTTTAACACAAGATATAAATAAGGTGCAAAGAATGACACGAAATTGCACATGAGTAAAGACTTTACATTAAAAAATAATGACTGAAAATAGTGCAAAATTTACTCACTCTCATTGTGCTCCAAACCCGAGAAAAACTTTACAAATGAGGAAAATGCATTTACCATTTTGTTAATAATCTCTACTAGGGATGCTCTGATCGATCGGCCACAGATCGACGGATGACTAGAAATCGGTACTCTGGATCGGCTGATAAAATCCTGATCGGAGCATCCCTAATCTCTATGCTTTCCCAGATTGTTGAAGTCAAGAAACAGATTTGATTTAGTGCACATGTAGAAATACACAGTAAGAGTAGTCAAATTTCTCTAGTAAATGATATACAGCTGTGAAGGAGACAAAAATATGCTTTTGAGAGACATCATCTTAAGTCTGTCAAATGAAAGAAATGCTTTAACAAACGGGCAGTTTTCCGACTCGTTTGAGGTAAAGAACCGGGTTCACAAACCCTGTTGTGACACCAAAAGATAAGGAAACAGACCAAGACAAAAGATACTTCTCTAAGTCGATCATATAAAGAAGGATAAGAGAGAGAATTAAGGGCCCATACATAATAACTGAAGACACCAACACCGTCAGAATGATCCAGAAAGCCTTGATTTTATCTCGGTTTATTGCGTCTTTCTGACCGCCATTGTCACTTGGCCTAGGACGCAGTAGAGCCTTCAGGACCATCAAGCAACTGTACAGTTTAACAGAGAAGAAAAATAGAAGATGTGGCAACATGAAGTCATGAAACTCAACGACACGCATTGTAACGATAAAGCTGGAGATAACGATCACAATCCAACCGACAGCACAACACGCAGTCCTGTATTTCATGGGTTTGAGTTTGAGGAACGTCAACGGATGTACAACCCCTACATAGCGTTCCACACAGATGAGGCTCTGAAACAGAGGACGACCGACCAACAGCAACACGCCAGGAAAATAAACCCCAAACCTACAGTCGGTGCAGTTAAAGAAATACTGTCGAATGACAAACACGTAAGAAGCGCAGAAGATGACCTCAGCGAGCGATCCGTTGAATACGAAGATATCAGTGGACTGTCCTCGGATCATCTCATTCACGCAGAGCCACAGGATGTAACAGTTCGCCGGAAGACCCAGAATCATGTTGACGCCGAGAGAACAGGCGATCAAATAAGAGGGAAAAACATAACATTCCCTGGAGTTCACAGAGAAAATCGATGGGGTACATGTTGAATCGTTTGACGCCTCCCACGAGACCATACCTAGATTTCTAACAATCTGCAAGACGAAAGAAAAAAACAAGTTCGAATATATCGAATAAAGAAGCATACATTTGAAAAACATTTGACAAAATATATTTCACTTTTATGTCTGTAAAAACTGTTTTCAGCTGCTCGTCAGGATCGCGGTAGACGATAGTTTGACCGTGTCGTTGAAGATTAGGACTGTGAGTTTTCTAGTTGATTTATGACTTGGCATGCCTTTGATTTATTGAGCAGTTTTGCATTGATGCAACATTCAAATTCAGTTGACCTAGCATGAAATGCATATCATACATGCAAATGCAGAATTCCTTTTAAAGTTTACTTTGCTTCAAATAATAATTCTGGACTCTAAACGCTAAACTTTAACATTTGTGTAGCCAGACCTTAACTTTTTGGTATACTTTTTAAATAAATCCTAAACTGGCCAAAAACTATGGCTAGAAGAACTTTATTTCTGGATATGTGCTTGCTTCACATGTTTGACTGGTACATTGATCTGTAAGCGAGCTAACATTTGGGAAAAAATCCCTGTTTTTTCCCTGTTGATTTGCTTGGGTTTGTTCAACTGACAGATACGACCACTCCAGTTCTGGTTACGTGATTTTAAAAACAATCTGAAGCACTACTCAAAAAGAGTAAGACACTGAATGCATTAGTAAAATGAGTTCTTTTATTCATAGATGACAAGATTCTCAAACGTCTCAATATTATGAAGTTTGTCACTGTCAAAATCGATCACTATTTTTCTTGGTCCCGGCAGCTTTGGTGTAAACTCCACTTTGGCGATGGCGAAACCTTTAGGACCGACTGCTCCGACCCTGCGGAGGAAGAACACAAGATTTACAATTTCCTTTAGTACGTTTTCCCATTAAAAAAGTTCAAAGTTCTCGTCTACATCTGATTTTTAGTGTTTAGAACTATACTAAACACCAACTTAGTTAAATTTGCATTTACTTTGTAAATCTGGTACATTCTGTAACGATTTTCATTTGTATAGAGAGGTACGTAATTGTGCTAAAAATAATGAATGAATACTTCAAGTGTATAGACTTTAAAAAGGCTGGTTTGTTTCAATCCATTGTTGCGAAAACATGGACAAACCCAACCGTTGGTTCAAAACAACATATGCTGGATTGTAGTTGGTTTTGTCCGTGTTTTTTCCGACATTGGGTTAAAAGCAACCCAACATTTTTTACAGTGTAGTTTAATCACAATATAGGTTCAAGTTTCTAATATGAAACCTGTTCTCTCTCTTAAGTTGACCATGTGATGAGTTGAAATGACATCAGATATGTTCGCCGTCGGAGTGGATGAATGTCGTTTCGGGTCCAGTGATGACTTACTCATGAATGATGGGTTTGCCGTCGGTCAAGTTGGCACCGTGTACAGCGAACACACAGTTCTCCAAAGGTTCTGGCAGTGGATTCTGCAGAGCTAAATCTGCCACGAGGTTCTGACCCACTTTTGGCACACCCAGGATCTGTGGAGGGGTAGATATCCGAGTTGTCAAACATGCAGAATTTAAATCAGATTTTCAGATTTATATAGATACCGACTCATTTTAAGAAGTGATTTGATGTACATTAATGACTATTTCAGGGTTGTCCAGTACGATGGTCTTAGTCGCTCTGTAGAACTCGCGTGTTTCTGCGTCTATGAGTAAAGCCACCAGTTTGATCATTGTGTCTTGAGCTATGGCTTTACTGTACTCGGCATACTCCAGTCGAAGAGTTACCTTGCCCCCTAAACACAAAACAAACGCGAGATTCAGCGTTCTGAAAAGATCTTGTATTAAAAAACTTGATTCATCATGATCAGGCTTACCTTCAGTAGATGCTAAATTCATCTCGGTAAACTCTCCCAATCCACAAGTTTCCCCAAGTTTGCCATTGTAGGTCACAGCCTGAGCGTAAAACATGACACGACAGGCTTTGGTGACCATGGTGTTGTTCTTGAGCTCCGCATAGACGTCAAAGTCAGAGCCGATCTGCATTTCCGGGGTCACTCTGATCTTGATGTGTAAACCAGGTTCCTCTCCAGTCTGGGCCAGTCGGTTGTGATGGTTCGCTTTCTCAAAAACCTTTCTCTCCTCCTCAGAACCTGAACACAATGGAGTCTTTATTTGTCATGGGATTGAGTCCAACATGGCTGATCACTTGCACATTTTGTGTGTGCTGTAACCTTATCAGAAAGATGTTCTCGGTCAACCAGTTTTTTAGAATGACGTAGTCAGAATCTCACCTTCTGGATACTTGTAGCTGTATGTGATGTCCTCCCGCTCATCTCTGCCCACCCCTTTGGTGCTTATGGATTTGCCCACCTCTGTAGTGGATCCGCTCATCTTCACCACTCTTCCATCGTTGAGTTTGATGTACTCCACAACGTCAGCGTTCACCTCGGCGTATACATACGGAACATCGCATTGTAAAGTGAGCTCGCCCTCTTTAACAGCTCTAACAGGGGCCGGGCCACAGCAGAACACACCTGCACAACACAACCTTCTTCTTCATTCACTGTAGTAGTGTTTTATATAAATATTGTAGATGATCTCACCATCACTCCTGTGTTGCGGCGTCGGGTCACTCGCCTGCCAACCCTCGTATCCGAGAGGCAAGTCTGAGCGGGTCATCCAGCTCTCCAACCACACGTGGAAGTTCCTGAAGAAGACAACTTTTGATAAACATGACTTTTAGCACGTATGTACAGTAGTCCAATATTGACCTATTGAAAAAAGTTTAATAAGTTTTTTTTTATCAACCTACAGTGCAACAGTTTGGCAAATTCCAAAGGACTGAATAGCTGTCCATGTAAACAATCCTTTATCCTTCAACTGTTAATCACTAAACGTACCATATGGAGTCGCCTGAAATGTTCTCGTCAAATTCATTGTAGAATCGCTCCATTAAAAGGTCGCCATTGCTGTCGTGTGCCGATCCAAAGTTAGTGACGATTCTGCAGGGGATTCCCAAAGCTCTGGATACTGAACACAAACCAAACCCGTCAAATATTGTACGTTTCGAAAAAATATTATTCGATGAAATAAAATGTAGCAAATTAAATAATTTATAGTATTTAGCGGTTAAAACCGACCTGTGCAGGCAACGCCCGCAAACACCCAGCACTGTCCGTATCGCACCCTGCCACAGCCTGTATCACTCCACTGCCGGAGGATAGAACAACTGTCTTTCCATGCGGTCGGCTTCACTCCATCCTCATAATCACCTGACCAACTGCCCACCAGAACACCTTTATCATCATTACTGTTGATCTGCGCAAAACAACACAAGACAAATACATCAGAAAGTGAAATAAAAGAGACGCAACTATCTATCTTATATTTATGTTACTATAGCTCAGCAGAAAAGTCATGTGTGGATTTCCCAGGGAATGCTGATCAAGTGTACGGATAAAAGCATCAGTCAAATGCAAAAATGTATTTAATCCTCTATAGACCACTTCGGAAGTTGTAAGCAAAGCAGGTCCAGAAAAACGCCGTTTTCAGTTTTTGACAGTGCACAAACTTTTGAAAAAAAAACATGACCAACAGAACATTTAAAACTAAATCAAAATGTTAAATATTTATATTTATGTATGATTTTTTAAAATAATATTAAAAAATGAAACCGGAATTGCTGCTGGACCAGTGTTTAAATCTTGAAAAGTGGGTCTATAAGTGAAATGTTTTTTACAATAGTCCAAATCATAGGTTTTCAAAATTTGGTAATAATTAATCCCTATTAAAATAATAAAATAAATTTGTTTTCTTGTTCTTATTACTAGTTCAAACTTCAACTTAAGTAATGTCTCTGGAGTGTAGCATCTTCACGTATTTACTTGAAATATTTCTGTTGTTTTTTAGTATTCATATTATCAAAAAATATATTTTATTGTATTTTAAATAAGTAAATGAAATAAATCTACATGTAATTAAATTGGACATTTCTTCTGTAATTTTCATAGAAATGCACGAGAAAGACTTTTATATTTTTACAATGGTTGTGTCACTGACCATAGCACTGAGCACTCGAGTCACATACACAGGACTTTTCCTCTCAGAACAATCTAGAGCTGCATCACTTATATATTTGGGGTTTTCATCCAGGATCTGCAGACAGATGTCCAGTATTCCCGTCTCGAACTGTGACAAGGAAAATGAATAGAATGTTAAATTGGCAATGATTGTATTATTAAGTGATTTAAATAGTTAAATAAAAATTAAAAAAGTAGCGTTAGATGAAAATGTTTTAAAGGGATTGAGACCTGTCCAAAGGTCCACGGGAGGGCCGTGATACGTTTGGGTGTCCCGCGGAAGATCAGGCCGTCCTGAGAAAGGACATATTCATCTTGCTCAGCTTCATTTGACAGGTACACCGAATCCCCTTAAAAAATGATGACGAGTTACATTTACATTCAGTTGACATTTATTTTCTTTTATTTAAACCCGGAGAAGACACAAATACAAACACAGAGTCAACAACTCTTAAGACATGAATATCTTTGATGTCCAGAAATATAATCAGTTATTCTCACTTTTACACCAGGGGTTAAAGAGCAACACAAACTCTGCCAGAGCGACTCCCGCTCCCTGATCCAGGATCAGCTGATAGACTCCGACAGGAGCGTTTGGATGCGAACACACGCTCAGAGATACGCCGTTCTCAGACGTTGTTTCTGAAGTTGCGCTCCAGCTTGATCTTGAGATGAATTTACTGAGGCTGAATTTCACTTTGGTCTGTTTATCCACTGACGGTATTGGACCTTAAACACAAACAAAAGCCATAAACACAATAACAGTTTGATCTCCGGCTAATGTGGCGTGCATGTTTAAAAATCGTAACATTGTGTTTCTAATTATAGATGCGCACATGATGCAACTCTAGCACTACGCCGATGACTTTCAGTACTGTACATCTAAATATAGAGGTAAACATCACTGTGATGTGATGAAACACATTTCCTCTTTGGCTGATGTCACCGAACCCTTTTTTGAATCAACCACTTGTCATAAACCGGAAGTGAGGTTTATTCTGTTCATTTTGAACAACTTTACTTTTGTGTGTGTAAATTTACACCAACGTTGATGTGATGGCTGGTTTTACCGGTGGGTGTTCTATTGAATCGCAGCAGGAGTCGGATCTGAAATGAACTGTTTTAGAAGTTGGATCATGTGACCTCTGTACTTATTCATTATAGCCAATCATGTCGATTTTGACATCAGAGTAGATGTGTTCAAAGACGTCAAACATGGTTGGATTTTGATTTGAAGTCTGTTTTTAGTGGCACTGAATGACGTACCTGTTTTGGCGATGAAGTTGACGTCGGCTCCATTCTGAAAGTGAGTTCCCGGTCGCAGGTGTAGATCGATGGTGAACGGTTGTCCTCTTCTCACGATCAATCTGTCCACACCGTTCAGCTGCGTGTGATGATCTGTGTTGTTCAACCCGCATGACAGATCAATGCGCTCGATCTCCACCACTGTGAAGAAAATCATTCACTTCTTTAAAACTACTTTGCTCAAGACTAGCACTGGATGGTGTTTAACAAATAAATAAGATATTTATTGATATTTTTGGTGTTGTCGGCATGGGTTGGAGTTAGTGCACTAAGACTAACAGATGATATTGATTAAGGCTGCGGACAATATATTGAAATGATCGAAACATAGCAAATGTGCATAATGCAATGGTTTGCAATAACTGAATGATTTTAATGCTTTAAAAAGTGATGTTTTGTCAAGGTTTTAGGTTGATTCGTTAGCGCATGCGTGTGCTTTGACGTGTAGAATATGATCAACGATCAGAAAGAATGTAAACATGCATGTTACATTATAGTTCAAATTGGTATTTAAAATACATCTTATTGATAACACTTTACATTAAGGTACCCTTTATAAAACATTTATAAATGTGCTCATTAATGATTAATAAGTCATTTACAAATGCATTATAAAGCAGTTATAACCGCATGAATAAAAAGGGGGATTCTAACGAAATACCTGCCAAATAGTGAGCAGGTATAAGAAAAACAACATAACACCCTACAGTGTCCAGTCTGACAGCTTATATTGCAAACAACATCAAGATAATAACGAATCTGTTTTCGAGTCAAATAAATAATGAATAAATACATTTATTAAGCATTTATAACATGCAAGTTAAAAATGGCTCACTATTATGCAGGTATTTTGTTAGAATCCCTCTTTTTATTCATGCAGTTATAACTTCTTCATAATGCGTTTGTAAATGACTTATTAATTATTAATGAACACATTTATAAATGCTTTATAAAGGGTACCCTAATGTAAAGTGTTACCATTTTATTCAATATCGTGCAGTTCTAATCCAGGACCATTGGATACTTCAGACAGCGCCATGTTGCAGCGTTGTACAGGACTAAGCATGATCTATTTCTGGGACATAAGCCATAAATTCCTGACTAACATGAAAAGAATAAGAATGAATGAGCTTGATACAGATGCTGAAGTCTCATGAGACTTCAACACGCTGACCCGAGAAAGTATGAAGATATTTTAAACAGACAAGCAAGCACTATGCCAGATGTAATACATGACTTTGCAGAGGAATAATATTGGACAGCAGGTCAACATTTTAAAGTTCTGCAGTGCAGTTTGTTTAGGCAGAAATAAAGCACATAAACCAGTTTCAATCTAGCGTGAGCAAAGCGTTCTAGACTATTCTAGTCTATTAACAACCTTATAAGAACCATAAGCACTGATCACTGGACTGAATTAACCATGCATCAGCCATGAAGACAGCTTGATAAATAATGTTCCATGATGAACAAATGTCTGACATGTTGGAATGAATCTCAGTCTTACCTTCGCTCATGGTTGCAGGCGGTAATGCTCGCCCCGTGACGGGCAGATTCGCTCCGTGTTGGATGACTTCAGCTGGTGCTGGGGTCACCATGCAGAGGGATATTTCGAGTGTGGTGTCATTATGTTACTGTGGTGTCAGGAGGACTTTGAACCGCTGCCCTTATTTATGACACTAACTGTCTTCTAGCAGAGACTAATGACATTAAATCATGTGTCACGAGTCTATTTTTGACTGGTGGTCTCTGAGGGGTCATAGCGGCTCATCAATTGTGAACTCTATATATACACGTGTACCTCCATCTGCAAAGTTGGTAATTAATATCTATCTATATCTGTAAAATGATGGGTTGTTTTTAATTGACAATTTGTAAGCCAACAGTTAAGTTTCAGTTATGCTCGGTTGTTTCAGACCAAATACGGACATTTTCTAGGTTCATTTAAGACAACGGTTGGGTTTGTCCCTCTTTGACCCAGCCATGAGTTGAAAACAACCATCTATCTATGGGATCTATCCATCTATCGTGTCCATCATGAGACATGGGACTGACACATACAAAACAGTTAATACGTAATTTTACCATTTCTTTTTTGCTATAAATCTTTTAAATAACACAATTTTACCGTTTTTATCTCCAATAATGCCATTCAGTAGAATAAGATTATATTATACTTTATTTAACGATAATTTACTGTATCTTGACATGCTGTATAAAGCCCCACAAAATGACATAACATTCATACAAAGGTTCCAAGCAATTCTATTTAAGCAACGTATATTTCTATATTTTTTCATAAAACCTTAATATCTTCAACCTTGCGAAAAGAAAGAAAGAAAGAAAGAAAGAAAGAAAGAAGGGCTCTATTATGGGATGTGAATGTGACAATTACTGTACTGGTACAATCTCAGCCCTGAAGAGATCCTCAGTCACATCCGTGTCCTTGACCTCCATGTGGACCATCTGTCTTTAGTTAGTCGTCTTGTGAGTTAGTTGAGTGACTTTAGATAAAAGGCATCTGCTAAACACAATTAATAATAAAGATGCTTTAAATGTTGCTTTAAGTCCGTCTGACATTTTCGTCTTTTTTTGTCCATTGCAACATTGCATTTCTTCACAATACATGCTGACATCTTGTCTGGCCCATGCAGTGTAGAAACAGATGTATCCAAATGTTAAAGTAAGTCGGGGTTCCTGTTGGCACACCTGAGGTCAGATACTTCATCGTTGAGATGTTTGCAGACCTGAAAATGTGGCATCATTAGAGTCATCCATAAAACGTCCTCAGTGTTGTAATGTAACAAAGTAAAAAATACAGTAAAGTACAGTATTTTTTTGAAGTATGTACTTTACTTGAGTCTTTACATTTCTGCAGACTTTTACTTTTACTTACCAATATCAAGGCTAAACGTTGGTAGATAGCTTAGATAGAATTGGCTCTTGAAACTGAAACTACAATAAAAAGGAAGATCAGACATAATATTTCGTATTATTTAGGACAGACAGACATTATGAAACCAGGATTTGGTGTATGTAACCTTGAGGGGGTTGGGAGCATCTGTCAGTGGAATGAATCCTGCTGACATCTTTCTTCTGGACAGAGCAGGTGAGCTGTATTTCAGAGCATGAGCCGGAGACGCCGGACCTGAAGTTCTGGAGTGAACCAATGAAGATACAGACGCTCTCCTCAATGTGAGACGATTACCATCTGGACAACTAAACAGAGCTCTGTTTTCTGCGTGACAGTCCATCACATCTGCCAACAGAATTATAAGAGATAAGTGATGAGAACATGTACTGTATGAAAAAAGATTGATCGAAATAAGCAAACACATCATTTTATTACACTTCCACATGAGCAAAAGGGAGCACAAATCTGTTTAGGGTCCAGAATAGTGACACAATTGTGAAATGTGAAACTGAATGTGTTTAAAAACATAAACAGTTTGTATTTTATACCATATTTTCCAAGGAAGGCGCTGGGTGACATGGAGCCCCGTCCAGACGATGATGACGTGTAGCTGCCTGCGGTTGACGTGCTGCTGCCAGAGCCAATAGAATCTGGCCGTGGGAATGCCACACCCCTTTGAAGGCTGGACACCAGAGGATTGGGCGTTTTCAGAACTCCTACAGTTTCTGTTAGAACAACAGTCACACCGGTGAGAAAAAAAACGTTTTTCCTGAGGATAATCGGTATTATAGGAAAGGAGGCAGCTGTGTAAAATGATTTTAAGATGAAGCTGAAGCCAGCCGGTGGATTTGTCAGTGGGCGGAACAAACACGCAAGCGTTAAGCGCTGATCACACTACAGCTAATGCTCACCAACGGTATAGCAAATTAGTTTACACATAAAGCGTACATTTATGAGTCAAGTCGCACCTGACACAGTCTGTGAGTTGAGCCACTGGCACAACCAAAACTACCTGAAGAGACAGAAGAGAGCGACAGAATAGAGATGTTGGGGATTGTTGTGGGCCTAAAGCACAGGTACGTCTGTGAGATGTCTGCTAAAGATCTGGAAGACATCTGAGAAACGTCTTAGAAAAGTCTGTTTTACATACATTCTAATCCTAAACACCTTACAGACATCTTCTAGATGTCTATATGACATCTGACCGGAGACATCTCCGAGACGTATTGCAAACAATTAAAAAAATACGTCTTGCAGAGGTAAATGCAGACATCAATTAAACGTCTCCCAGACAGACATGTGCTATCAGGATCATTTTTGGAACAAAAACGTGTCTAGAATGTCAAATAAGGTTGATTCTCATTGGTTCTTAACTGTCTCATGATGAAATATACAACCAATGAGACTCAACATTATTGACATGCCGCCATATTTGAATTTAGCACATATATTGCCATGGATATGCAACGTACGGAGTCATTTGGATTATGTTAATGATGATGATGATGATTATTTGCTTTGTCTATCGGCTCGATCTTATCTATGCGTGGGAATTACATAACATGTCCAGCCCACCTTTCTTACCGATTGCACACTCTTAATTTGTATTATTTAATCCTACAGCACATTGTAAATGACTATGAGAAAGAGAAATTATTAGTATCGCAGATGTCACTGTTTGGTTGATAAATACCTCTTCCTGTGATGTCACCGTTCATGGCGTGATTGTTATTGGCTGCATTATCGGACTGAATGTCTACACTCGGTTTCCAGCCCATTCCCATAAACACTCGCTCCTGTCTTCTCAACTCTGAAACGTGCACATTAATAGATTCAACAAAACACAGATTCAACACAGACATATAGGTCATTCGCTTCACATATGACATTACGGATAAACCCAAGTTCTTTCATCATTTATTCACCCTTATGTGATTTCATGCAGAACACAAAAGCAGATATTTGACATAACTTTGGTAAACACACAACACCGAACCCCCTTGACTTCCAATATATGAACACAAAGACATTTCTCAAAATATCTTCTTTTGTGTTCCACTGAAGAAAGAGTCACATACAGATTGATTTACAAACACATAAGGGGAAATAAACCCTTTCTCGCTGACCTCGGCTCTTCAGCGCTTGTTCCCACAGTATTTGTCCCAGGTCTCTCGTCCAGGCCTCTTTGAGTTCTCGTGCAGGCGCTTGTAGGATGTACGTGTCCTGTGATCGTCTTCTCCTGAACCAGATCTCAAAACACAGTCCTCTCTGTCCACATGACTGCGTCATGCCGATCTCACAGGTCTACAGAAGAAAACAAATGTTGAATGTTGAACAAATACGTGATTTTCATGCAGTGAAATAAATCTCACAAAAATTGCATGATAAAATAAATGTCATCGAAATATCATAAAATTGCACACTTCAACAAACATGGACCAGATGGGCTAAAAGAAGAATTAAGTGTACCTTGATAGAGAGTTTGTAAACATACACATCATCCCCACGTTCATTTTTTTTGGTCTTGGTGAAGAGAATGACGTCTTGAAAGAGGAAGACACGCCGGAGAGAGCGTTTCTTGCGGAAAATCACCCAGAATTCATCTTGACGGATCAGCTGGCCCTGTTCGTTCAAATTAAGCTGTGCAAAAAGATACAAAAATATAAATACATGCTTAAACAAAAATGAAAACTCTTTCGTCATTTATTCACTCTCGTGTCATGTGCAACCTGTATGACTTTCTTACTCCTGCAGGACACGAAAAAAGATATTTTGAAGAATGTTGGTAACCAAACGACACATTTCTCAAAATATCTTCTTTTGTGCTCCACTGAAGAAAGAGTCATATATAGGTTGAATTTCACATCACGACTAACATCGCAGTCTCTGATGGCGTCCATGGTGAGCAGATCATTTCCGTGTCGCAGCTGAAACCGGACCACGTCTACAGCTGCTTGGATCTCCTGTCTCTCCTCGCTCTGATCGGACACACAGTCCTCCAGGACCTCCTGAAGCAGGAGACTGTATTTACTGATCCTCTGAACCGGCTTCAGCAGATAGGAGGACAGATCCATACTGTCACCCAACTCCATCTGTTTCCGCTGAGAACGAGAAGATCCAGTAGACTGAATATTTCTTTAAAGATGGACATTTAAACTCTCTTTTGCGCAGAGGACTTCTCACCTTGAAGTATTTGTGATGCTGGATAAGAGCGTCAGACTGAGGTTTGTTCTTGCTGTAAAGAGCATAGAGTCCAAAACTCTCTCTCTGTTTGAACACAACGTGAAACGACATTCGTGTGATATTCAAGCAAAAGCGGTACGATGAAAATCACTGTCTTACGTGATTGAGGAAACAGCGGCCGACTCTCAGAGGTTCAGCTCGACACGCCTCCAGGTCCTGCTGGAAGTTCTGACTGTGGAATTCGTAGAGTTTCTCCAGGTTACCGAAGATGCGCCCGCGCTGACCGCGCAGGTCCTGAGGGACTTCAGGTCGGGCCAGCAGGGGGAAGTAATGAGTCAAAATATAGCCCAGAGAGCGCACGTACTCCACCTCCGTCAGCAGAAGCTCCTCTATGATGCGGCGCGACTTCCTGACGTCAAAATCATTCCATAAGAAAAATCACAGATGAGATCTCTTTAACATCTCGATTATTTCTGACATCAGTAAGATGAAATCTGTGTCTCAGATAGAGAAAAAGAGTCAGAAATCTCACAAATGTGTCTGTCATTCAGTGTTGGGTAAGATACTCTGAAAAAGTAATTAATTACTAGTTACTAATTACATATTCAATAGTGTAATTAGATTACTGTACAAATTACTCTCTCCAAAAAGTATTTAGTTACTTATTACTAATTACTTTCTACATCCTACATCAACCTTGATTTGCTAAGTGATTGAAGGATAGACATGAAACGGCTCTTTTAATTCATTCAAATAAATAATATAAACTACATAAAGTACTCTTATTAACTGAGCAAAGTATTACAAATGTGAGAATTATACATTAAAGCACAGATTTTAAAATTAGACTTTGAATTTTGATGTCAATTCCACTATTGCACACACATATATTACACAAAGTATTTAGTTTAATTACATCAAAAGTAACTGTAATTAAATTACAGAAAAAATAAGAGTAATCCCTTACTTTACTTTTTCAAGTGAAAAGTAATTAAATTACAGTAACTAATTACTTAGTAACTAGTTACACCCAACACTGCTGTCATTAGAGTTTCAGGAAAGATGTCAACGATGTGTCAAACTGAGCTCAGATTTGTCAAGTGTGCAATCAAAGGTCAATATTATTGAAGACCTCAATATGAACTCAAACATTCTCATCAAACTGACTTAAATCCAGATTATTTTACCTCTACAATCCACATTCATTTCACACCTCCAGACTCTTCATGAATTTCAACGATTTCTGTTTTTATTTCTTCTAGGCAATTTTAGGAGAAACGTTTGATCATTTTAAGTTGAAAGTTAAATTGAAATGTCCTGAGCTAGGAAAGTGCAACAAATGTTCCTTTTGGGCTCTTATTGTTGTTTTGTGGAGTCTAAGGGAAATACAGTATGTTGAGACTTAGTATTTCTAACATTTCTTCATTTGAAAGAAATATCATCTGTGACAGAGTCCATTTAAAAAGTACTGCGGTATTACAGTGTTTTTCTGCCATATTAATACCATAATATCACACATGGTACGATCATGGTACATAGATTCAAGTACAAGTTCATCGTCAGTGCATCATTTGATAGGCACAGAACTTTTTGTAAGGCATTAATAAATCCTAGATATGTATATAAAATCTAATTAAACTATTGGTTTTTTTCCTGCGGTAACTCCTTATTTACCGAAAGCTTTTGGACGGAGAAAAAAATGGCATACACAAACATTTAGACTAGTTCTTTATCACGACTAGTTATAAATGAAGTGTATAATCTGAAGTCAACACATTTAACTTCTTTAATGTAGGATTTCTGTATGTCAGACAGAACGTTGGATTTTATTCTTCTGAATTTGAAGGGATCATGAAAAGAAAGCCGTGATATTTTTCGTGTGATGTCATGAATTGAAGTGTTAAGGTCGTGAGAATAACGCTGTATAACTCACGTGGTTCGGCTGGGGCTCTCTGAAGTGGACGATGTGTTTTCTCCAAACGGACACACTTCCTGACCTCCTTCTGTCTCCTCACAGGGCGAGTCCGGGTACCGCTGCGTGACCTGCTGCTGATTCTGTGAGAGCGGTGCATCTGGGATTCGGCGCTCAGCACCGCCGGAACCTTTGCTGCTCTTTTTGTTTCCTGCATGTTGCCATGGAAACCACTGGCAGCCCACCGTCCCCGACCCTGCGATGGGTCTCTGATGTTTGCCTCTCTGAACACAATCCGCAGGATTCTCCTTCGCACTGTGCCCAGATTTGGACACTTTCCTGCTTTTGTGTTCGGACCTGAAGTTGAAGCAGCTGACGGTGCCGTGAATGCTGTCCCTCGCTCGACTCGCCCGGCTCTCTGACCTCTCAAACACCGGCGGGTCACGCTCGCACGCTACAGGTGCTTCTGCAGGTGATTCAGGCTCCGCCCTCTCACCTGGCAGCCAATCGGAGTGATGTCCATCAGGCGTGACTGTGAGGGTAGAAAGGTGCTGGGCTTCTAGAAGCATCAGTTTGTCGTCCAGCTGTTGTCTGACCTCCTGATAGTGAATCCAGGCGGCGTCCCACACCTGCAGAGCCCTGCGAGTGGACAGACAGCACGCCTGCTCTCTCACGTCCTGAAAGTGCTCGGCAGAGAACTCATCTAACCTCTGCAGGTACGTCTGAAGATGAGTCCAGCTCGCTTGATCCGAAGAGCAACAAAATTGTTCTTGCTCCAAAAACCGCCGACAGTCACTGGCCACGGCGGAAGCCTGAAAACATTTATGGGGTTAGTTTGAAGCATCATTACATGAGAAAGTACGTTTTTAACACATGTTTTAAAATGTCATGGCTCGTTTTCCTCACTCTTGTAGGTGGCTTTGGATAAAAGTAGAAGGACATTTTTATTCCATTTGTATTAATATTTTCAAAGATCAATACTCGCATAAAAATACTGCTGATGGAGTGTGTTGAACACTAATGCTTTAATTTAGCATAAAAGTTAAAGTGCATCATAAGCCTTCAAAGAGGAAATGTAAAGCCTTTGCAGAATTCATTTCAACAGAAAAACTTTAGTAATTAAGCAAAGACATATTTTGCAGCATTAAATAATGCCTACAAAAGTTTTGATAAATGTTTGATAACGTGTATTAATATAAAACAAAACAAAGTTAGATAACACACAGTTTAGGCCTGTAAATGCTAATAATATGTCTTTATAATGTCAAATGTAAAACTTTGCTGTAATTTCGCAGCAGGTTTGCCAGTAACTTACTGTAGATTTCATTTACAATTTCGTTTTAAGCATAACCTTACCTAGTTTATATATTTCTCTTTCATAAAACAAGACTAAATATCTTAGGTCACTTTTCTTGTTATGTAAATGTATCGTAATTTAAGACGTTTTTTTACTAGAAAACAAGACAAAAATGCGTAGGAAAAATGTTGATGTGCTAATGCCAGTCTCTTCTTGCTCATTTTGAATCTCAAATGTCAAAGTGTTTTAATTTTGATTAAAGTAATTGAAAACGGTACTAATAGGAAAGTAGTATTACGCAGTAATTAAATCTACAGTAAGTAGATCAGTAAATCTACTGCCAAACCTGCTGCAAAACTACAGCAAAGTTTTACAGTGTAAGTAAACGGTAAAAATGTTATTTTCAACCCAGTGTTGGGTCAAAAAGGGACAAACCCTGCCATTGAGTTACACAACCTTTGCTAGTTGTTTGAACCTAATGTTGGGTCAAATATAAACATTTCCTTGGTTAATTTACCCAAGCACTTGGGTTTGTTCTTGTTGAACCAACACTGGATTGATTATATTTTATTAGTATTTTAATCCTTTACCCCACTAATACAATGCTCCAGAAAGTCACAGGAACTCCATTTTTTAATACAGGTATATATGAAGAGTTGGGTTCCAAAAAAACTCAAAAATCATGTTTTTTATTATGTTACCATATTTTTATGTGTTTTGTTGTGTTTAGTTAGCTGTATTTTTTTGAGTTATTATGGCTTAAATCAAAGCAAACCAACTGCAGTTTGACTGATTTTAATTGGAATGCACAATAAAAAAACATGATTTTTCAAAAATGTTAAAAACAGAGTTATCTCTTCATATATAAACTCTTATGTACTCACACCTATTTATAATATCATTTTCAGATTGAAAAAGACCTATTGTCCATCCCCACCTTAAGCTTGTTTACTGAAATTAGGTAGTTGTGTTTATTGACGATTGATTTAATATTTTAAGCAGTTCATGTAAGAGGCCACTAGGAGGCAGCACACTCCCATCTGCAATATCAGATATCAACACCATAACCGCGATGTTATTTGCTGTCAATCAATCATTCATACACACAAACACATAACCCTACAGTCATTACTGGGATCACAGGTCATGTGTGAACAGCACTCACTGTTCAAATGCCAGTCTGAGAGTTCAAAATGTCAAATCTGACAACGTGTTTCAGTTCTGTAGTGATGCGACTGTATATACATCACCTGTATGATCAAAGTCGTAACATAACAGCGTAAGCACATACAGGTTTCAGAAGTTCGTCTTCTTTTAAAGACTTATACACAAGTAAATCATATCTTTAGGTCGTACCCTCTCGCAGAAGTGGCAGATGTAAACCATGGTGCCGAGCTCTTCACAACACAGTTCAGCTCGCGTCAGAAAGTCATTGAGGCTGGATTTAAAGGTGGACACCATTCTGTGAAACACCTCCGTCTCGGGATAGTTTGGCCCCTTCAGGTTCTCTGCGTCTGACACTAACATCATAGCCTGATGCTTACGCTCCTAATATTTCATCAAACAATCAGAGAAAATCAGAAAAAGCTAAGTAATTCCTGTGACAGTCATTGGACGGTGAGAGATGTCAATCATTGTTTAAACACACGTTTGCTTCAGTGAGGAAAGCTTTGAAGCTCTGCAGTGTTTGCTGGATTTTATCACTGGACTCATCCACAGTCTCAGCCTGCTGGAGACGCTCCTCTCCTTCTGTGTCAAACCATTCCTTCATCTACAGACAGACAGACAGACAGACAGACAGACAGACAGACGAGAGAGAGAGAGAGAGAGAGAGAGAGAGAGAGAGAGACAGAGAAATGTTTAGATGGTTTTGGTCACTGTGGTGTATATTGCAGGTGTGTGATGGTACCGTGGTGAATCTGCTCTCCATGTCTCGGAGCTGTAACAGGAAGTCCAGGTGTTGCAAAGACATGTTGGATTTCCTGGCGAGCACATGCACGTGTTCCTCCATCGCATTATACAGATGAGTGACTGTGTCTATCGCCTCACTGCAGGTGAGATGTGCAGTACTGTAAAACACTACAAACACTTCATCATGAAAAGAATTACAATTGAATAGAAAAAATTCATGCACACATTTGGATCAAACAAATCCTGATAATATTGTGGTGATGACATTTGTCACATCGGGCTGTAAACTTGAAAACACTGTATTTCAAAATAATTGTGTTAAATGTAAATATACTTCTTGGTCAAATGCAATCACGTGTTTAAAGTGATGTAAGTTGGTATAATTGCTCAATCATGTAATCTGATGGTGTGTTTGTGTGTGTAGAGACTGACAGAGTGCATGTTTAGTGTGTGTGTGTGTGTGCGTGTAGTAAATGACATGACGTGTGTGTGTGTGGTTACCAGCTGTGCTCGCTGTGTGATGACCTAATATCAGTTTCCCATCTCAGCCTTGCCAGCATGGCCCCGCCTCCCCTTTGCAGGGCAACCAATCGGGTGTCCTCAAGCACATTCTTCATCAGCGCTCTCTGTTCCAGAATGCATTGCTGCACATCCTGATTGACACACGCACACACACACGCACACACACACGCACACACACACACACACGCACACACGCACACACACACACGATGATTTGCTCACTGTCATTATGTAAGTGCTCTCTGCACTGCCTCTGAATGAGGGCAGCAGGTTTTCTTTTATCTCCTCCCCATCTGACAGAAGTTAATGTTCGACTGAAGAAGAGCAGATGAAATCAGAACAATTACCTGCACTGTGTCAATTTTATGAACGCCTTCTAGTTTCTTGATGGCTTCTGTTAGCAGAGCCGACGCGTCCCGCAGGTCTGATACGAACGGATACAGTTTCTGTAAAGCAGACGCCGTTTATTATTCTACGGTTACATTTACACATTTGACAGGTGCTTTTATCCAAAGCGACACACAATGCATTCAAGCTATATCTTATATTACATTACATGGGAATCGATGGGAATTAAATCCATGACTTTGGTGCGACCTCAGATGTTAGAAAAGCATTTTATTTTATTACAACACCAACTGCAGTTGGACAATATGAAGATACGTCAGAAAGATTAATGCGCTTGGAAAAGCTCTCGACATGATCACACCTGATGGATTTCTATCCAGTGAGTGTGATTGTAAGGTAAAGATCCCTGTAGGGCCGCAGACAGCTGATGGACGTCCACAAGTTTATAAAGAGCTTTGAGTGAGCTCACAGTTTCCATCTGCACGGGGTTGAGATCACAGTCGGTTTTTTGTTGCATTCATTGAAATATTTAGGTCACATTTATTTTAGTAGAAGAACAAACAGTTTCTGACCGTTACAGGGGGTCTTTTCTCGTGGATGTAGCCGCTGTCTTTATCAAGCAGAAGTAGAACCCAATGCACAGCGTGAGGATTGATCTCCTGTGAACAAGAGATTCAAACGCACAAATGAGGTTAACACAACAGGAAAAAAGATTAAAGGTGTGCGCACACAGATTCTACTTGAGATGTGTTTGTACTCACCTGGACCATCGGCAGAGCTTTGATCAACTCTGGGTGAAGCGGTGTCGTCCGTGCATCAAACACTATCGTCATGCCATCATCTTTCATCTCTTTCCTAAAAACATGTATAATGTAACAGTTTGTCGCTGTCAGGTAGAAACTTTGTATCTTTAAAACCACTACTTTTCAGTAAATAGAAGAAACAATGTAGTGATAAATAATGAAACACTGTCCACAACATTTTTTCATACATTTCATTGCACAAACGTTTTCAAAATAGATAAACATGAAGGGTGAGCATTAGCATGTTGGTTTAGTAATATTTAGTTATAGTGATCATTTTATTAACACATAGAAATAGTAAAGGTATTTGCACATACAGTTCGAAATGTTCATATGTGGTTTTTCGTTTTGGGGCTCGTTTGTACGGTGTCTCTGAATGGTGAAGACGCCTCTCAAAATGCTTGCTACTGATTGGACAAACGCAGACTCGACTAGCATGATGTTGCACCAGTTGAGCTACATAAACAAACCTGATTCCTGATCAGTGTTGGGTGTAACTAGTTACTAAGTAATTAGTTACTGTAATTTAATTACTTTCCCCTTGAAAAAGTAAAGTAAGGGATTACTCTGTAATTAAATTACAGTTACTTCTGATGTAATTGAACTAAATAGTGTGTAATATATTCAATAGTGGAAATGACATCAAAACTTTAAAATGTATGCTTTAATGTGTCCTTCTCACATTTGTATATACTTTGGTCAGTTAATAAGAATGATTTATGTAGTTATTGATTATTTATTTGAATGATTTAAATAAGTGTTTCATGTTTCATGTCTATCCTTGAATCACTTAACTAATCAAGGTTGATGTAGAAAAGATTAGAAAGTAATTAGTAAGAAGTAATTAAATGCTTTTTGGAGAGAGTCATTTGTACAATAATCTAATTACACGATTGAATATGTAATTAGTAACTAGTAACTAATTACTTTTTCAGAGTAACTGACCCAACACTGTTCCTGATCGATTCACATTTAACGTTGTAGACATTTGACAGGATATAAGTGAATATATCACAGAAAGTAGATTGTTTGGATGGGGTGTGGTGTACCTGCTGATGATGTGGAGGTACAGTAATAATTTACAGAGCTCCTGACTTGAGATCAGTGCAGAACTCCAGACCTGATGATCTCCATTCATCTCCAATACGGCTCTTCCTGATCGGTCCTGACCGCCTGGTCAACAGATTACATGTTAGATCGTGACTCGGGTCTGTACATAAATACTGTCTACTGCTTTCCTTAATACTGTCTGCAGTCAGAGTTCATTAAACAATGTATCAATAGAATCCTTTTGGTGTTATTGTGAAAAAAAAGCATTTCTTGATAGATTTCTTGGAGTTGCTTTAAAAAGCTGATGGATTTTAAACATTTTGTCAAGTGAGAGAGATATTTCAGGTTCATTCATTGGTCAACATTCCAGTTAACCAATCAGATTTGAAGGATAGGTTTACAGTTAATGTGTGTTTGTTTAGACTCTCGTCTGGCAAAATCAGTTTGAGCAAGTTTGACTGATCATTAGAAAACATTTTTTACCTGTGAGACAGGCAATTCCTAAATAAAGGAGAGCATCAGCTTTAAGAGGAGATGGTGTGGATGTGGATGCCGAACTCTCCAGGTTATTGTGTATGTTATTCTGCGCTGAGATGTTGGAGATCTGTGGTCCAAAAGAGGAGGACATTTCGGAGTCCTTAGGATCATCTACAAACAGACATACATGTTAAAAACAATCTTGTATATATAAAAAAATGACCATGATCACATGTTAATCATTTATGTTACACATATCAAATTTAGGTCTTGCAAACCTTGCTTCAGCAGTTGTCTTCTGTTCACCTTTGGAGACACGAGTCCAAACGTCATGGCTTTCCTCCCCGGCACCACACGAAGCCGTGGAATCATTTCCAAGTAGCTGTTTCTGTCCACATCATTTATTTGTCCTTGAATAACAATGTGACATTTCTCAGACGTCCCGACCACAGGTGGAGGAAAACTGACCGTTTCTTTACTGCTGTCTTGAGAAAGATCCTGAGTCCATTCTCGGCTGGAGAAATTACCGCTGTTGCTCTGCTGGCACATTTCTGACGTGCTGCAGGACGCTGGAGTTTCCCAGGCAGGTTTCTGAAGGTTTCTGTGGTCGGTCAGAGGTTCATATGAAAGTTCTGGTCCTCTCGGAGAGTTGATGGGTTTCTCCGTGTAGGACTTTCTATACCGACATTCTTGGACTTTGGTCCCTTTTCCGTGTTTCCTCTGCATGCAGGGTGTACAGGGGTCTTCCGCGAATCTCACGGTCCTTACGCACGCCGTCCGGTCACCGCCAGAACCTGCTCGGTTTGATCTTAGCAGAGGAGTGAGAGGTTGAGACCATGTCCCTTGGGCTTCTTTGGCAAGATCATCACGATTGCCAACAAAACGGCTTGTACTTCTGCTGTCCCACGTGTTTGGAGACACCCAACCCACCGGTCTCATCCCGGACTGAGCTGGATCCATTTCACCGTCTCTGCTGCTGTCCACCAGTCGTAAGGACACGGCTATTCCATCCTTCGCGGGCCGAATCCTAGTCTCGACGGAGTAAGTAAAAGTGCTGGCGGATGGACCCTGGGGGCAGCGCAAACTCGAATCCGTTTGGTTTGAAGGAGCAGCGAAGGCCATGCTCCGAGTCGTCTCCTCAAATTCAGGGTTGGCCACCTCCTCCCAAGGAACCTTGACTACACCCCGCTGGGTTTTGAGAACGCAGCGAGTGAGAGGTGTTCCATGTCTCCCGGCGTTGAGCTCATTAAGCCAGTTCTCTGTGAAGATGCTGGTGTACGAGGTCTCGTGTATGGGGGTCTCCTCTAGTTCACGTTCCTCCTCCTCCAGGAGGCTTTGGATCACGATCTGAGCTGCCTGGTTCCCGAAGGGCACTACCTGCAGGAAGAAATCTCCCGGTCTGAGCAGCAAAGGGTTGATGGGAGCAAGATGGATCACGACACGCTCGTGTAAACACAACGGCCAGCCGGCACAGCAGAAAACCCTCTCGGAATACGGTGCCTGTTCGGGACAAACATGCACAAATCAAATAAAAAAACGACAAATGTCAATACATTTATCACAGATAATTGACAGATTTAAAGATAAGTTAAATAAGATACAAGCTTTTTCAAATAAATTGCTGCTGTCCGTCTGAAACCTCGTATCTCCATATTTTATTAGTTATATCTTTTGCCATAAATCATTATTATTATTCACCCTTCATGTTTGTCGCTGGGTTTTGCAAACATCTAACCAATCAAAAGTGTTAAAAAGTGCTTGTCAACTTTGTCAACACAGTATTTAATCGTTTAAAAAGTACAGCGTTTTTTCATTTCCTGAGAAACTGTGAATTTGGACATCTGAGGCTTTGGAAAAACAGCGACGATCTGCAAACAATTAAATAAAGCTATAAACCTTCAACGGCTCATTAACTGAATATTGATGTAAAGACATCCCATAATGACAGTGTCAGAGCTCCTGAAGAACATCTCACGGACGACTGCTCGAGTCATCCGTCATTGACATGAGATACTTCAGTCTAGAGAACTGCTTTACGAAGTTCTCTCTTAAAGTCGAGCTTTCATTATTCCTCATTTTAATTTTATGTTAAAATTTACTTTTATTTTTCTCTAACAGATCTATTTTTATTCATTTAGAAACATTCTGTCATCATTTACTCACGCTCATGTAATTTCATACCTGTATAAATGACTTTGTTCTGATGAACACAAATAAAGATATTTGGAAGAATGTCAGTCATGTTGGGTTCCGGGACATCGTTAACTACCATAGTAGGAAGAATTAAATGGTACTCAAAGGTGCCCCAGAACTCTTTGGTTTTCTAAATTCTTCAAAATATCTCATTATGTGTTCGACAGAACAAAAAAATACAATATTTTTTCCTACTGTGGTGGATGATGTCCCAGAACTGAAAATTGCTAACATTCTTACAAATATCTTTCTCTGTGTTCATTGGAACAAAGTCATTTATACAGGTTTTTCATTTTTGGATGAACTATCCCTTTAAATCTTGAAGGTTGTCAATTCTATAACAAGCTGTATGTACACAAATGGTACTGAATATTGTACATGTTTAGGAAAAGAAAAGAAATATATTTTTTAAATTTTGTTTAAAATATTGAGATTATATGTGATTGCATCGAGTCACAAGCTGAGTGTATTGTTATAATACTGTAATATAATATTGTAATAAATGGATTGAAATCATATTTAAGGTCAGAACTCTTTTAGCAGAATATTTTGGTTTAATAGTGTGAGAGATCGAGTCTGATTTGAAGTGTGTGTTATGATTTGTCATGTTTCTTCTCACACTCACACAGGCCGCCTGCTGTACGGCCTCCAGCAGATGTCTGGCAGGGATCAGGAAGTCAGTCAGACACTGGAGGGCGTCGCCATGGTAACGACCATCAATGACCTGGAAGAGCTGGTCGAGGACAGTGGGGGCCGTGACCTCAAACGGTGAGTACAGGACACGCAGACAGGTCTGAATAGACACGTCCAATGAGTCTGGATTCTGATCAAACACACAAATAAAACACCATTAACAGTGTGTGTGAAAACCTGAACCTAAGTAGATTGATAACCATTATTATAATATATACCATCAATCAAATTAAAGAGATGCCTACAGTAAATGAAACGGTGAACTCCATCAAATCTCCTGAGACGAGAAAAAGTAAGAGCAATAACATTCTCTTCTGACATGCTTTCACGTGGTTCAAAACTATCCTGAATTAGGATCATTTTAGCTTTGGAAAACATTTGACTTGCTGTCTATAAAATAAGAGCTTGAACCTGAGATGCCAGCATTTTAGCATCCTGGTCGATACATACAAAATACTTTAAAAGTCATCCACTATATAATATCTAGATTTCATTTGACGTGGATAATCTATACCCATGCAGCGTTCAGAATTCAAACAGAATTGGAAAGCAAAACATGGCATTCAAAACAAACTCGACAGGAAAACAACAACAAAGAGGCGGTGTGCCATAAATCATTGTGTTTAGCAGGTGGTTGTGAAACTGACAAGGGTCTTACACACACAGAACCGGACAAAAACGCTGAAAACTGTGAGCAAATTGAAATGGGTTTGGAAGTCATGAAATTCTTTAGCCAAATAAACTAAGAGAGGTTAAATAATCCAGGAAAAATGACTGCTCACAGAGACATCCTGATTCATAACAACACGTCTGATATTCTGATATAATAACCAAATCCAGATCAGCAAAAATAAAATCTTCTGCTAGATATGCAGTTTACAATAAAATACCATATTCACCAATTTTAAAAGTGCACTGATAAATAACTTGTAGATTTTACTTCATAGTTTACTTCAAGTTTTTTAAAATCAATTCTAGTACAACTTACTAACCAGAATTAAGTAAATTTCTACTTATTAAATACATTTAGTTTATGTTAAAACACAAGCACTGCTCGTCTGAACAACGGTAAGCACTTAAAAAATGGTTTTAACATAAAATACCCAAACTCTCCTAAATCTCAAAGATAAATCAACAAAAAACACGAACAAGTCTTTCTTTTTACTGAAAAACACATAAAATGACGGTTAATATTGAATATTTATCTCCTAAAGCAGTCAGATACAAAGCATGGTTGGAACTACAGATCATCTGCCAAGGTAGTTATATCTACAAAAATGATTTATGGAGTCTCGACACAAAATAAATAAGTAAAGTTAATTTGACCAATTAAAATGGGTTTAACATAATTGAAATTGAGTTGGAGTTGCTTAACTATTTCTTCAAACAAAATAATTAAAATCTTAACAACCAAAATTAGTAGATTTAATTCCCAAGATTTTTACGTTATTTTAACTCGTTTTTTTGGTTAAAAACAGAAACATAATTATATTAAGTATATTTTAATAATTTCTTTTCATAAAATCTACTAAGGCACATAATATTTTTTTCAGTGTGTCTAGCATTATTAACCAGAATAAACTATCAACCCTGGCGCTGCAGGACTCAAACCCTTCAAAATGATAGATGAGCTCTCCTGAACACACAAATAAAACAGTAGCAGACAGACAGACAGACAGACAGACAGCTGGTCCTGAGACGGTCTGTGGGGATCTGAAGGGGTTTCAGATTCAAAGAGTTCTTCTCTGACCTTCAGGCTCAGACCGTCTCATTGAGTCTCATCTGGATTTAGCTGTTCAACGAGGGTCCACAGGGTTAATGGACATTCCTATTGTCCGGTGGGCTTCAGCACACACACACACACACGCACGCACGCACGCACGCACGCACACGCACACACACACACACACACACCTCAATTCACAGGGTTTTACATTTAAAGACATGTTAGGGATGGCACAGGACACTCACGTCAGTTTTGCCTTTGTTTTCCAATACAGTTGTTGGTCTTGTTTTAAAGTTCATAAACGGTCAAACCCACATTCTATTACAAAGCAGATTGAAACTGAAACGGAACTAACATGTTTTATAAAAAGTACTAGATTCTCAAGGACTAAAGTACACAATAAAACTTCAATGGTCAGGTCAACGTGATTTACAGAAACTCCTGCCGTGGTTTGACATGTTCCGTCTGTGATATCAGATCCTCTGCTTTCAGTATGTGTATTTCTGACTGATCCTCATATCCTGCTGAAATACATGAACAGTGATCTCGGAATGACCTCTGACCCCAACAACCATCCGTCAAATCACATGACTACCTGAAGAGTGCGTGTGTGATTCAACCTGCACAGTCCTATAGTGTCCAGTCTCTCTCTCTCTCAACGCAGGTTTACAACACATTGTATTTACATATTTTGTACACGTTCTAACCCCAAACCTTAAACCAAACACTGAGAAAACGTTTAGAAAAATATATAGATTAGTATATTTTATGTGGGTCTCTATGCATCTGTTAGTGTTCTTCTGATCAAATTCACAATATTTTCCAAAAAGCACTTTGAAGTGTGTGTTTGTAAAGCAGAAAATCTAACACACAAACACACATGAGATGTGTGTGATTTTAATCTTTGTATTATTTGACACAGCATCTAAGAGCTCATCCTGTGAACGTTATGAGGAAATCACTGTTTCCTTTGTTTATTACTGTAAAACACAATGTTAACCGTCTGAGGGATGCGTCCAGATCACATTAATAAACATTCAAGTCTGAGTTCACTAAAGCCTTAGCACATTAAAACATTCATTTTCAAACCTACTGGTTCGTTGATCTCCTGTATGACACTCGGGTCACAGGACATGTAAATGAACCTGTTCACTGATCTATTGCCAATCACATATGTTCCTTAAAACCACACACAGAGAGTAAGTTCAACATAAAAATTGTGCTTCGTCTAAGAAAGTCACTTTTGTGTTAAACTTTTTGGTACACATATTTACATGACTATGGGGCGGTTTCCCGGACAGGGTTTAAGCTTAGTCCCAGACTTACTTAATTGTTAGAAGTTTCTTGATCAAAAACAACTTGCAATGACATATCTTAAAATATATAAGTGTGATTGTTTTGTCTCAAGACGTACACCATTAATGTTTTTTGTAAATTATGTTTTAAAAAATGACTTAAATATCCTGATTTAACTAAGGCCTAGTCCTGGTTTAAATTAATCCCTGTCCGGGAAACTGCCCCTAAATGACAGAACGTGTGGTTATAAATCACAATTTATAATCATTAACAGGATTAATAAACAAAGGCAGAGCTGTGGATACAGAACAAGAGTTACGGTACCATTTTAGCCACGGCACAACAGTTCTCCTGTCAAACTTCAACGTCACGCTGAAGTCCATTCCACAAGAACGTCTGACTGAAAATAATCCGTCCATTCTGTCCAACTCAAATCCACAGGATTCCTCTATCTGTCATTTTCTGTCTGTCTGTCTCGAAGCATGTCTGACTGTGAAAGAGGGCTGTCCACTGACGACAAAACAGTTTATAGAGAGAGAGAGAGAGAGAGAGAGAGAGAGAGAGAGAGAGAGAGAGAAAGGCAGGGAAGAGAGAGCGAGGAAGAGAGAGACAGAGGAGGGGGAATAGAGAGAAGAGGAGGAGAGAGGAGGAAGCGAAAGAACACGAGACCGAGAGACGAGAGGAGAGATGAAGAAGAGAAGAATAGAGCGAGAGAGCGAGGTGGCGGGAGAAGAGGAGAGAGAGAGAGAGAGAGAGAGAGAGAAGGAGAGAGAGAGAGAGAGAGAAAGAGAGAAGAGAGAGAGAGGAGGAGAGAGAAGAGAGAGAGAGAGAGAGAGAGAGGGAGAGAGAGAAGAGAGGAGAGAGAGAAGAAGGAGAGAGAGAGGAGGAGAGAGAGAAGAAGAGAGAGAAGAGAGAGAGAGAGGAGAGAGAGAGAGAGAGAGAGAGAGAGAGAGAGAAGAGAGAAGAGAGAGAGAGAAGATAGAGACGAGAGCAGAGAGAGAGCGAGAGAGAGAGAGAGAGAGAGAGAGAGAGAGAGAGAGAGAGAGAGAGAGAGAGAGATTGACTCCCATCCCATAGTAGGAGAAATGACTTCGGACAACAAACAATTCTGGGGCACTTTTGACTACCCTTGTTTTTTTGGTAGTCATGGTAGTCGATGGGTGTTAAGATCTGTTTGGTTATAAGCATTATTCCAAATATCTTTCTCCGTGTTCAGCAGACCGAACACATTTATACACATTTGGTAAAAACTCAAAAGTGAGTAAATGATGACAGAATTTTCAGTTTTGGGTACAGTAAAAGGGGTTGATTTTGATTTTATCTTGAGTGTTTACAAACTATGACACCAACTTCTAAATTCACTTCTTAATACAAAACTTAACAAAACAAATTTGACATTTTTAAAAGCATTTTAAGTACCCCCAAACCGAAAGACTCTAAAACTAAAATGCAGCAAAAAAGAAAAACCATTCAGGAAGCTTTATGATGATTAACATTAAGGTTTTTCACAGTTAACAACACACACAGTGTAAGTGACCAATAGATTATTATTATTATTATTATTATTATTATGAGGAAGTCTAAAATTCAGAGCCAGTGAACAATCTGTACCTCAAAACAAACATTAAAACCTCATTAAGTCTCTGCAAGCGGTCAAAGGGTTTACAAGTACAGAACAAATGGCCGAACGCTCAGATAACAGCTGACCACAGACGGCCATATACTGTAGACTAAACCACACGAGATGACCACAGAGATACATCACAACCACTTACATCACTGACAAATACACAGTAAAGACAAGCCGCTTGCTCTTTATATCAACTTCTGGACAGCAACAATAAAAGATCAGAGATGCAAAGTTAACCACAAAAGCCACACAGACGCTGCAGAAAAGGCTTTTTGATTTTAACTCAAGACGTTTGCGGTGTAATCTCTCGACGTGCAGAGTAAGAGACTGCTGATCTCCAGAGAGTCATTAGATAAATAGCAGTCAAAGATAGCAGCTATTAACTGGGCCGGGCTCGCTCTCGTGTGTATTAAACTGATACACAGACTGTTTCAACACACACAGACAACAGGAAACAAGTGGAATTAAATACCAATGTATAATGACATTTTCAGAATAACAGCTTAAATTGCATAGATCAGTAGTTTTCTTGTGTTAAAGGCATTACTGTACATAAGGAAAAATCACAGATGAATCAGTGAGATTAAATGGATATTTCCTGCGAGAAAGAGTCAGAAATCTCACAAATGTCTCTGTCATTAGTTTCAGAAGAGATGTCAACAATGTGTCAAACTGAGCTCAGATTTGTCAAGTCTGCGATCAAAAGTCGATATTATTGAAGATCTCAATATGAACTCAAACATTTCTCATCAAATGTACACTCAAAAAAATGACATGCTCAACTTAATTAATCTTTTATGTCAACAGGTTCCACGTAACTGGATTAAGTTGAATTTAAGTAACATTATCTATTTCAGTAAACTTAAAGGTGCAGTTTGTAAAAATGGCCGCTAGAGGGCGCACGATCAAAACAACAACAATGCCGTAGCTTGATGACGCTGTGAAGGAGCGTGGAATGATGGGATCTGTTGTCTTCAACTCCACCGCTGATGGCCATCAATCAGACGGGAACGAGAAATCATGTTAGCGGATGAGGTAAAGTTTTATAAATGTTGCGAATAATTGTGTTCCATAAATAAGTGACTGCTCGAAAAAAGCTAGTGGCTTGCTAGACGCTAGACACTACTTCCGCATTTGTCCACGACACTGTTGTCATGCGGTTTCTACGTCCTGAAAGGCGGTAACAAAGGGTAACGCGGATATGACGCCATTGAATGGCAATTTTCTCACGATTTACAAGTAGTTGGAAACATTTGAGATATTGTAAGTACTCAGCTGAACAAAATATATAACATTAGCCTAGTGGTGTTTGGATATTTTACTGTAAAATTGTTACAAACTGCACCTTTAAGATACTTACATCAAGTTAACGCAATGTTGTTTAGATGAATCAGATTAAGAGTCTTGTTTTTGTTTTAAATCATTAAACATAAAAAATCATGTTGCAACCCAATTTTCCAAAAGTTGCGTTGATTCAACTTAAGTTAGTTAAGTTAATTGGACATGCAGCAAAAATCATTTTTTTGAGTGTACCCAAACCCAGATGATTTGACCTCTACAATATTCTACAATCTCATTTGTTTCTGTTTTATTTCTCCTAAGCAGTTTTAGGAGAAACATCTTAAATGTTAAACAACATTAAGTTTGTTAAGTTAATACTTAAACACACCTGAAAACTCCATCAAATCTGAGCAAAAACATTTTGTAAAATGAAAATGTTATTAGGAATGTGATGGTTATTATTTTTGTCAACAGCAAGAGTTCAGTTGCACCGTTGAGCATTTAACAACGAGAGCGGCACATTTAAAACTGATCACGGCTAACACACGCCTGAAACACATACATGACCTTACCAGAGAAAACACTCTCTCTCCCTCTCCCTCTCTCTCTCTCTTTCTCTCTCTCTCTCTCTCTCTCTCTCTCTCTCTGTCTCTCTCTCTCTCTCTGTCTCTCCCTCTCTCTCTCTCTCTCTCTGTCTCTCTCTCTGTCTCTCTCTCTGCCTCTCTCTCTCTCTCTCTCTCTCTCTCTCTCTCTCTCTCTATCTCCTTCTCTCTCTCTTTCTCTCTACACTATCACAGACGCCTCAGGGGATGCAGAAATTAGATTTCTGTGGCCTGAGGTGGGTTGTCGGGTGGGTTTGCCAGCGCTGAGATGTCCTTGGCCATATTCACTTTATGTAACAACTGAAAGAGAAATGACAACAGCGCTGAACTGAAGTTAACTGAGCAGTCTAAACGTCACATTCTTTCAAACTCATCCATTACAGTGAAGTATCACAGTTCATCCCATTTCATCCCAAAACCTTCTTCTGTTCTTTGCAGACGTACTGTCATTCAAAGCTTCATCTCTATCCAACCAGAACAGTTAAATAAAGTAACAAAAATTTCTTTTTTTGACTCAAATTTGACTCAAAGCAGCTGAATTTAGAAAGGCTTGAGAATGACAATTATAGACAACAGTGCAACTTTCTGAGTCGGATGGATGAGTTCCCTCAGTCACGTTTGGTTGTGGTTCCAGGTTAAATGAGTTATCTGTGAAATCAGAATCCTCAGGGATGTTAATATAACACACAGTAATGTAACTCGCTGAGGGAATGTGACAGTTATACATCTGCCTCCCGCAGCCCTGATTGGTTTGCACTCAGTAAATATACCCGCAGAAAGACGAGAGCTATTTTAAATCGGTGGTGAGAAGTCCGGAACACATCTATCAGAGAACACCTCAGCTGTTTAACGTGAAGAAATGTGCCTCACCGCTCAGGTTTGATGGCTTTTGACCCTTTGCCAACTGGTCAGAATGAGAAAGCAGCTGGCCAACACACTAAACCAGATAAACATCAGCCTGGTCAGCCTAGAAGACCAGCGAAACCACCTTAAACCAGCAGACCACCTTGGTCAGTCATTTAATTAAGACTGAAATAATTTCTCATGTTCTTCTCAAGTCCAAGTCAGAGGATGAGAAACTGGCGTGTCTGTTAGGACTGCTGTGTGTTAGCTGCACAATATGTGTCTGTCTGTCACAACACAAGAGAAAACAATCAATCTGCCCTGACCTGATGTTTCCAATATATCTTCATAACATTATATTATTATAGACCTTTATTCTGCTACTTAAATGTATATTTTGATTTTGTAAATCTTTGTTTAAACTATACTCCATTTCTGTTTTTATATATTTACATATATTATAAACCACTTTAAGTTGAGTGAGTTACCTGTCAATTTAAACTGAGATACAGAAATATTATTATTGTATTATTATAATCCATGTTTCATTAAAAGGATTTTGTTCTGTTGTCATCTAGCATCTTCTTCTTAAAAAAACTACACATTTCCTCTCTCGAAAAACCAGCTTGAGTTACTTAAATGAAAAACATCAGACTCCGCAGCAGAGCACCTCAACGCGGGGTGAAAACAGCAGCGTAACACCAGCAGGATCATACGGAATTATGTATGAGTATTTAAAACATCTGAATCCAGCACATTAGAAAAATACCAAACATCTGAACATCAGCAGAAAGTGCAAAAACAGAATCACCAGCTGACATCCCAACCATCTCAAGGGCCAGATTTGACTTTTATCTTTTATGCACTTACTGTATAATATATAAGAACGTGCAAATCACTTTTAAAGATGGACAGAGTTTGTTATTGAAATAAAACTGTATGTTAAAGAAGTGAATTCTCACACGCAGGTTTTTTAGGTTAACTGTCAACAAGGTCAACAACCATTTGAGCTACGTATGTTTTTTAACACGAATAAAAAAAATTTAAGGGTTTAAATGGTTGTTTCATAAGGTTCTTTAGATCTGTTTATTGCGACAGAAAAAGAAAGTGATCAATCTCCATTATCCCAGACAGACTCTCTCTCCCTCTCTCTCTCTCTCTCTCTGAGAAGTGATGAGGCTCTGAGGACACATTAGTGTGTAATGTACCTTCACTGTGTCATAAACAAACAAGTCACTTCACAACCAAACACACACAGAGTGCATTTTCTTTATTGACTACAGCAAACGCCTTCCTTTCGTAATGAAGCCGCAGACCTGCAGAGTTGCGTTAAGGGTCAGCAGTTCAACCATTCTGTCTGCACTTTTCAGAAATGAGACACATGCTAGAGGAATAAAGCTTTTTAAAATAGAAGTTCTAATTTAAAATATAAACTGATGTGAAGGACCTATAGTGTACTGTAACATCGAGAATGTTTTAAAGCTCCATCACTGATCAAGAATAATACATGAAATTCCACTAACTACAGGTTCAGTGAACTGACCATCACACCAGAAAGGTCTGAAAAGATTTAGCACTCAATAAACAGACCAGGTACTGAACTAATAAAACTCCAATAAATAAACCAAATACATGCTTTACGTGACAGGGAACAAACCCAACTAAAGTATATGGTTTTTGTTTCTTACCACCTGCCCTGTTCGTGTCAACACGCATCTATTTTTGACCCTAAACTCCAGGACACTGTTACTGCGCCGATACCTCCTGTCAGGACTTCCAAATGACTGAAACAAATATTTGTGTGGTCAAATACTGTATTACATGTGAGATATCATCACAGATTCATTTATCTTTCCCACAAGGTGTGTCCAGTCTTAATAGTTTACTTATTAAGTTTTACACTCTTGGCGTTTTCTCAAACCCTTCTTTAATGGTCAAACATTAATGTTCCCCTGCATTACCAAACTGAAAAAATAAAATAAAAAATAGTTGCCTTGTTCATTTAAATAGTGTACATCTTTAGTTGGAAAAAACAGTTAATAGTTTGAAATTTTAGAAAACTTTTCTTATCGTGACATGTATATAAACTACTGATGATACGCATTACATGTCACGCGTAACCGAACACTCCAGATTCTTTTTACGCGCGAGTAATTTAAGACTCGTTAAATTCTGAAAACAAACGCGATACACAAGTACAGAAAAGAGAATCTGCCAAACACATGCGACTCTTCAAAATACGCAAAAATTTAACGAGAGACGACATACGTTTTAATTCCCTTTGGTGGAAACAAAACGTTTCCTTTATTTAAGATCCACTTCAAAATAATCTAGGTTTGTCCACGAAAGCTTTAACTCAAAAGCCCAGTTACATTTTAAAGAAATACGACAACATTTTGAGAAAAACTACAGCGATCACGAAGAAATATCAACATAATATTTGAGATATTATCATATGAGCTCGTCTGCGCGTCTTACCTGAACTGCGCCTCAGAGACTCCAAATTGACTCTGCGTATGCGTGTCTTTATCTCGGGTGGGAGAGACAGACAGAGTGAGAACGTGAAAGCAAATCTAATGACTGTCTGCATTCATAATCAATAACCACCCTGATGACAGCACCTGCTGATCTGATCTGTGCCGCGGTGCCAAAGCGTCGCTATACAGACACCGGCACTCCAGCAATCCCACCCGAGTCCCACCGTCCACCAGTGTCCAAAAATAACTCCAGTGGGAATTCTGATGTGGTCTTCAGGAAAACAGCACGGGAGTCACGACTGAACACACCAAAAATACTCCCAATTTGAAAAAAGTGACGTGATTACAGACCCATCACCAATATCTGCAGAATGTAATTATCAATGACACTCACGCTTTCTGATCAAAGCCATTCAGCTCTAGATTATTGATATAGATTACGTTTTATTCAAGTTATTTCTTTAATTTGAGTAAATAATAAATATAGTATAGTAAAAGAATTAATTAATATGTGTACTTTACACATTACATTTGTGTCTTATTATACATTAGAAATAAATCACAAAAGAAAACATTTAATATTTCAAATAATTACAAAAAAGTGAAAATTGTAAACATTATTAAATTATTATATAATTCTGTATATAATCATATATCAATTATAATTATATAATATTTTTATTCAAATGAGCTCCTAATGTATTATACCTAATATTAATATACAGGTGCCATAATTAAATGATCAAATACAAATTCTACTTTTTCTACAGAAATGGCATTTGACTCAAAAAAATGATTTTTGCTGCTTGTCCAATTAACTTAACTAAATTAAGTTGAATCAACACAACTTTTGGAAAATTGGGTTGCACATGATTTTTTATGTTTAGTCATATAAATGAATCCATTCATGTTGGGACAACATAAAGAAGTTGTGTTGTGTGAACATAAAATTGTTACAATTGGGCAGAGGACTTATATTTCCCAGCATGCTTTGCGTATGACTGCATTTTGAGAGTTAGTTTCTTAAATTAGTGTTATTTTATGATTTCTTTTGTAAACATAAACACTTGTTACGGTTTAATGTTCATTTGTTTGTCTTTGTTATATTTTTGAGTTTTGTGGCTACCATTATTCAGAAAAGCGTTGCCTTTGGTTAGGGAGTCTGTGGTTACAGTTTTAACTTTGAACTTCTGTTGAATTCTCTTAACTCAATATCTTCTTATTGAAGACAAATGTAGGTTTTGTCTGATTTTTAATAAATATGTATACAATTATTAAATGTTCTTGGATGTCTTCATTGAATAAACTACTCAAGAAAATTGTTTTTTTATATTTTACATACATTTTAGCATTACTTAACATCATCAAGATAATCGTTTAAAACAAAAACAAGACTCTTAATCTGATTCAACTAAACAACATTGCATTAACTTTATGTAAGTTTACTGAAATAGATAATGTTACTTACATTCAACGTAAAACAGTTATGTGGAACCTGTTGACATAAAAAAAATAATTAAGTTGAACATATAATTTTTTTTAGTAAAATTATACCCTAATTTTGTGTAGGCCTACTAATGTATTTGTGGGCCTAATGAGTGACTATTAACATCTCAGTGAAGGCGGCCCCTAAATTCTCTTGAACAACAACACAAACAAACATCATAACTGTCTGTCCCTTGTTTGTGTGTCATGTAATTCTGATACAATTCTGATCTTACATACTTGTAATAATAATAGCACATGGATAATTCAAGACCTTCTCATGGGAAAGTGCTTAAGCAAGCCGGATATTTAGATTTGTTTACATCACAAACTGTTTGTTCTTTTGCATTTATTTTGACAATGATTAGTCCTTCAGCTTTGCTGGTACTTCCGATCCCAGTGGGGTTTTGGAAAGGTAAATGTTATTAAAATAATATGATCATTATTAACGCATGCATTTCACCCGTGAACCCATTCAGTCCTTTGTGCTGCACTACATGACATACACCAGTAGGTGGCACTGTGACGTCAGACTCATCTTTCCCAGTGATAAAATGTCAGCGATGTGATTAGTGGTGGATGTTCAAAATTGTAATGGTTAACTTACCATTAATGCTTCATACTACACAAGAGGCCATACTGGACAGGCCTAATATGTAAAAATGATCATATTTAATTGTTTACTCACCTTCCACACCACCAGTATGACATTCAGTAAAACATAAATGGAGATTTTGACAGTTAATGTTGTCGTCTGCACTCACATTCATTATATCTTTAGATGGTATAACACATTATAAGTAAATAAAACCGATCTTATCAATGACATAATTTAGGAACATAGCGTGAATCATGACAAAGTTAAACTTATGATAAAGCAAATTTATTCTTTTAAGTCAGTATGGCAAGCTGCAGAAAAACAAAAAAGCAGCTCATGAAACAAAAACACAACATGACTTTCATGACTGTTAGAAGCAACGAAATAACTCATAAAATAATATAATTGACAACGCCATTTAAGTATACCTTTGTTTAAAAATATTCTATCATATAAACTACAATAAAAATACACCATATTAAATTGTTTAGAGTGCTATACTGGACGTAGGCTGTGTTGGATGGATGACCGTGATAACCATCAAAAGCACGTTACGGGAAAACAGTGTGGATAGAAGCTATTTTAAGTACATTAGCAGTTAAAACATCAATATAGTTAAAGCTTTCCCTCTTTTCGTTTGAAAGCATAATAAAGTATAGCGAGCTACTTCTCTAACATCCATGGTTGTATTTTTGCGTCAAACAAACCGCTGAGAGAACGCTGAAATCGTATTTTTCGCGCTTGCTAGACAGCAGCCAATCACCGTGTCTGAATCGTTACTGACGCGCCGTGCAAGAGCATTCTGGGATTTGCTGTTTTTATTCCGATTTTATTCACTCGCACCGGTGCGCCCGGACAGTTGCCAAATGCACGCCATATAGTGTTTGTGTTTAACGATACCCAATCATAATTTAACTAACCAGCACTGGATTAGCGCTTTTGGTTTAACACTGTGGATTTACCATTAAGCGCACTGGGATCTTTGACAGGTGATTTTACCCATGTCAACTGCACATTCTCGGATATAACAAAAGATGGTTGTAGGGAATTCCTCACACGAGTTGGATGGAACAACTGCAAGTATTCAAATTTCATTTATAGACATAAGACAGTTCATATTTTCAATTTTAGAACATTGTGATATCATTTCGTCGACATTGTGAAGCCAGATTATACGATGGCGATGTTGATTCTAGTGGAATGGCGCGTTATTATAATGCGATACAACAGCTCAGATGTTAGTTCGGCCCATTTAAGAGAGGGTTAGTTTTGTTGGCACTTTTACGTCAACGGTGCCGCCATATTGGAACGGGCAAGGATTCCCTATTAACGCATACATGTGTACAGAGGAGCTGCGGGTTTTAATGTAAAAGCACACAGCACAGTGACGTTTACATTTCTCAACCAATCCCAATGGGTTACGGTGGAGTACAGAATTATTTATAATCTCGATTCTAAAATCTGCCATATTATGTTTGACATGAGATTATCAAAGACATTGGAAGGAAGCTTTACTGTCCCCTTGCACCTTGATTGTGAACCTTAGGTAAATTTAAACCTTGTTGCTGATCGTTTGCGATTTTTTTTGGAGAAAATGTCAAAATCTAGTTGTGGTTTGTTTGTTGACTTGGGTTTGTTTGTTCTGCTTGTACAGTAAATCCTACTATAAATTAAGATACCTTATAAACCACACAGTGTGACAAACTAACATAACGCCACATTACAGTTCATTAACAGACCGTGCAGACAAATTCTGTTCAAATATCAGATAAAATTGTACCCATAAACCCCAGTAATCTGTGTAAAGCCTCGATAGACTCGTCAGAAAAAGTGTCAAGCTGTCCTACTTCGAAATTGGATGTCTTCCATCCAGTTATACATACTTGAGACAAACAAGGCTCTTTTTGACCCACCTGTAAAATGCATTTGGTGACTTCATAATGTGAGGTTGAATTACAGAAAGGTGACATTTGCACAATTGTTATACGCTATTTGTGTTCAGATTGTATTTAGCACAGCATGATGAGTTTCTGCCAGTTTTCTCAAACCCATCTGTGTGTGTGAGAGCTGATGGCTGGATTATGTTACTGATGGCGTGTACGTGTGTGTGCAGCTGGCACACGGCATGCACACATGCAAAAGAGCCAAGTCCACTGGGAAGCTGCTCCACTTCTGGTATGTGGGTACATGGCCAGTTGAACTCGCTGAAAGCTGTTGAGACCTTTGTTTAATTGGTTTTTTTTTCTGTGAATGTGGTTGTTGTGTAAATGATAAGTGACTTAAACAGGTAAAATGCATGCGTACTATATGGAGATACTATTTAAAACTCACATAAATTGACATTTAGTTTATTGCGCTGTTTCTAAAACCATAATTAGTGTGGATATGATGCACATTCAGTATTTAACTTCCAAAAGGTGATATGTGAATTGCAGTACACTACAAAATCCAACTTGCAAAATGTTCTCCCTACAAAGATAAATAAGTAACTTGAACATAGAATTTTTAATTAAAGGAGTCAAATGATTGTTTTGCGTTGACAGGACTTAGATTCTCAAGTTTTTGGCCAAATGCATCAGTAAGTCTGCCCTACTTACAAAACAGTGTATTCTGAACAAAAAATATAATGCAAGAGTTAAAAGTTCCTAAAACGCATTGCAGCATGTTCAATTCGGTGTTTCTTATTTGTTTTTCTTTTAAATATTTTAGTTCTTGCTGGCTTAATTTATGCTTTAATATTGTTGTTACTGTTAGTTATCTGTTGTGTTTAGAGTTTTTTAAATGAAGGATGGTTTTTGATTTTTTCCATGGTTGAAGTTTGATGTTGAGGTGTAAGTGCATGACACAACAGCAAAACCAGTATAAATGCACTCAACACAAACTGTTGCACAGTTATTTGATCAAAGTTTGGGTCTGTTTGAGGCAGAAAACATGTCCAATTGTAGTAGAAGACAAATAAATGTTTTTATAAACTGAAATTGTTGTCTGGGGTTATCAATAACATGTCACAGATGCAGTTGAATAAGATCTAACTTTATTTTGTAGTGCAGTGCTTCGAGACATATGTAAAGTTGACCAATCCATCACTGATGAGGAGGGTCCATTTTGGTTAAGATGCTGACTGTAAAGTATAAAGTAAGCCGGGTCACATAGATTTTTAATGAATTATAACCTAAACCCAACGTTAAATGTGAGAAACTGACCTGATTCCCAACTGTTTGTCAGGTGTCATTGGGCTCAGTCTCAGTTAGCAGATCTCCGGAAGCCCATCAGAACCCTAGTGTGCATGAAAATGGGTTATCTTTAGAGAAAAACTATGGCCAGATTCATCGATTCAGAAGCAGGCTTATAAAAGGTTCATTTAGATACTCCCACAACGCTATTTATATCACCTAGCGTTTAGTGGTCTGGGTAAATAACACTGATGGATAAATGGACTCTAATGTTGCTCGTTTACCTGCGTGTGGCAGATTTACCGCTGAAGATCAGACCGCACGCGCCGCGGCTTCTAAATGTCATTTCATTCTGACCCATTAGAGCCACATTCTTAATAATGAAGAAATGGGCAGTTTGCTTAGATGAAAAGCTTCCCTCTCAATACAGCCATGATAACATAACCCGAGTCTGTCATCACATCCACCAAATGCAATATGTCTCTCACTCCCTCTCTCGCTGCTGCTCGCTCGCTCTCGCTGTTTGCATAATGATCTGTTCCCCTTCCCGGCACTTCGTCTTGCTGTCTAATTCACTCATTTAGTGAGCTTCGTGCCCTTTGCAGGGTTCTCCATTATTATTATTATAATATTCATAAAAGCCTCATTGTGTTACATAATTGCAGCCTCATGCGATGTGTTCCAAAATGATATGTCATGTTCTGTGCACGTGTGGTAGTCAGAAGTCTTAGTTTGTTAAAACCATTTTCCTGTTTAAAGGTGCTGGGCTGTATGTGCCGTGTCTAGGTCTTGATTTTTTTAATTGGAAGACATATTTTCACGGTTCATGTAGATTCAGATTTTTGTATAGAGCACTGCTCACATTTTCTGTCTTTAGAAGAGTTGCTAGGTTAGTCATGGTTGTTAGGGCGTTGCTATCTGGATGCCAACGTTGGTAGAGGATAGCTAAGGAGTTGTTTGTTGGTTTCAGGACCGTTTCTATAGTTTCTAAGATGTTCCTCAGAGTTGTTTTAAGTGGGTTGCTAAGGAGTTAGTTGTGGTTGCCAGGACATTTTCTACATGGTTTCTAACTAAAGCTATCCGGATTCGCTTCCTGTCTCCTAGTGAACTAACTCATTCCCTATATTCATTCATTACTTTTGACCCACAATGCACTCTGATTTTGAGTGTACATCTGATGTACACTCATGCTGTGTCCGAAATTGCATACTGTGACAGTATGTACTGAATTTGAATAAGTACCTAGCTATCGGCCGTCAAAACAGTACGTTCTGTATAGTATGAGTGGGGGTAGTATGAATACATTTCGGACATACTGCGTCCGCCATGTTTTATGGTCATGTGACCCGTATGCTCTTTGACCTATGACGTATTAACAACAACCTACACGTGAGCGTTGATAAAAACATCATTTAGTCACATGAAATTCATTTATTGGCACTTACATTATAAACGGACATCCGCCTTAAAGTTTTCCGCTATATTTATTTGATTTACTTTTAAAATTTGAGCGTTGCTCAGCTCCCGTGGCATCATGGGATAGAGAAGTGTCCATCCGATCCACACTCACGAATCTCGGCGGAAGTAGTAGACCACCCGGGTATTTCTCGCCTACTGTTTTTTGCATACTGAGGTTTTGGACATACTATTCATGACTCGTACTCATTTTCGCCTACTTTATAGTATGGAAGTAGGTGATTTCGGACACAGTGTCACTCACTATTTCCCATGATACAACGTCAATCAACCGCTTGATTAGAATCACCATCACATGAAATGAATGTTATAGACAGTAGTGTTTTATTTTAAATATATTAAATCATTTTATTAAACGTTATGGTAAATAAATGTGACAAACAGTTGTTTTGTTCTCTTTATCGTGAACTATTACACTAACTAACATTACTAACTTTTTTACATTACAAACTACAATCAAAAGGAGTTCTTTGTGGTTGCCAGGGCAGTTATTACAAGGTTTCTAAGGTTTCAGAGTTGTTTTTCGGGGTTGCTAGGGAATTGTTTGTGGTTGCCAGGGCAGTTGCTACATTGTTTCTAAGGTGTTCTGAGTGATTTTTAATTGATTCTCAGGGTTAGACGCACACACAATTTCAAACCAAATAGGTTCCCGACCGTCTTAAACGTCCTTAAATAGAGCAAGCGTAACACTCGCTGCGGGTACCAAACAAAACCGCCGGCCTGGGTATCACATGCCTGTGATGTCAGCACATTTCCGACGCCCTCATTGGCCGAGCTCAGCGGGAGAGAGACGGGGTGGCACTGGGTGCAGTGAGGTTTTCTGACCCCTTCTGCTTATTTTAAGCCAAAAAAACGCCTCCACGAATAAACTGCCCCCACCGTGAGCTGTAATTGGTGTAGTATCTCCCAGCACTGGTGTAAGAGAATGTGTGTTTTACTGCCAAAGCTCTGCAGGAGAAAGGTCTATTTCCATGAACCACTGGGCCAAAGCGCTACACAGACTGCTCAAACGTTAATGGCCGACACTTTCCAACTAATAAAGTAGATGGATGTTCTTTTTGCGTGTATGAATGTTCACTTTGTACTTGTTGAGATAGACTTTAAAAGAGGAGACTATATGTAGTGGATTAGTGTGAATAAATTCTACGGCTGCATGTTAAGTGTTAAAATAAATGTAAGTTTGAAATATAAGGTAAATTGATTTGTATTTCGATCTGTGCATTCATACGAAATACACTTTTTTATGATGGACAGCTCTGAGTATTGGCCTGGATAGAAAGTGTTTCTGGTCTTGTGTGTTTTTGTGGAGGGTTATAACATGTACTCCAGAGAACATTGTGTGCTGTGAAGATACAAATTGTTCACAGTAGGGGTTTGAAATGAATCACATTCACAGAAGGTCCTTTTTTAAAAAATCACACTCTAGTGAAACTAAACTAAATCTTAGAAATATAACACACTTTTATTTATGGTGACAGTTCAATAATAGCACACAATTACAATTTCACTGTTGCTGTAATAATATTTATATATTATTAGGGATGTAACGATTCACCGTGAGCTGGTTGAAAATCGGTTATAATGAGTGACGATTCAAATCGGTTGAGGTGTGAACTGAATCGCAATACATTTTTTGAACAGCAGGGGCCGCTATTTTCCCTGCAAATCTAAACGTGGACATGCTGATATTTCTTAAATACAAAAAAATCCAAGAAAAGCTCACACAGAATTAGTTTGTTTATATTAAAGAGACTTTTTCTATTATTAATTTGTTATAAAATTGCAGTTTAGTTTTGTTATTTGAAATAAAACATTATTTTATCATACAAAGAAACGTGAAGCATTTAAGAAATAATGCAAGGGAAGTTGTTCATTTCTAATTTGTTTCAACTCATTTTGTAAAAATAAATCGTGAGTAAATCGTGAATAAATCGCATCGTGAGATCAGAATCGTGACTCGCATCGCATCGTGAGCTAAGTGAATCGTTACATCCCTATATATTATTATATAATAATATTTATTTATAGACGTGTAGAGACATTCTGGATTGACCTCTTGTTCCAAACCGTTCCAAACCTCTTGGTATCCATATCAGAAGCTTTTAAATTAAATTTGCATTTGCTAGACTTGAGTGATGACGACGCTTTTACATACTGTTGAATGGCAATGCTTTCAAATGTACCAGATTGGTCTGTAACCAAAAATCATAAACGAGCCACAATATTCAAGGAATGGCAAACCTGAAAATCAAGATCTTGCTTGTGAGAAAGTGATTTTTACTGTGGTTTAAAGGCATGAGAAGTCCTCTTAACCACAGTAAAACCGTGTTCCTTATTTCTTTGGTTCATTGACTTGACAAATTGAATGCAGCAGTCGTAATGGACATTCAAGAGCATTCACACAAACTCTTGGTTTGTTAGTTCAGTGTGTGTGTTTTCATCCTGTTGGTCTTGTAGTTGTGTGGTAGTTCATCAGTCCGTTGTTTTTTAGTTTCTGAAGGACATACGGGTACAAGTTACAGTAACATGGCTCTGGAAGTTGTGGCGTCTCTTGAAGTCTCCGTGCTTGTCCAGTTATTACATTCACACTATGAAACATCTATTGAAATGCAGAACTAGAAATGAAGTCATTTATTAAACTTTGATTTAGTAATAAAGGCACGTGTGATCAATGCTGCATGGTTATATTCTCGGTTTTATTGCTTATATAACTTAAACCTCTTCATGGGGTAATGTACACAAAAATGAAAATTCTTTCATCATTTACTCACTGCCATGTCATGTCAAACCTGTATGAGTTTCTTTTTCTGCACAACACAAAAGAAGATATTTTGAAGAGTGTTGATGACCAAAATTGCCTTCCATTGTATGAACACAAAACCACACTGCAAAAAATGACTTTCTTACTTAGTCTTTTTTTCTTCTTTTCTAGTAAAGATGTCTGAAAAAAGATCTACCAATGGGGTAAGAAAAATAATCTTGAATTAAGGTTTACCCTTTTCTTAGTCACTCAATTCAAGATTATTTTTCTTACCCCATTGGTAGATTGTTTTGCTTGTTTTAAGCACAAATTCACTGAAATTTCATATTTTTTTGACTAAAAACAAGACTTATTTTCTTTGGTCAGTTTGCTAATCAAAAAAATGCTTCTTGATTCAAGAATGTTTAGACATTTTTACTGGAAAACAAGAAAAAAAGACTAAGTAAGAAAGTCATTTTTTGCAGTGCATTTGTCGCATTTATCAAAATATCTTCTTTTGTGTTCCACAGCATAGTCATATACAAGTGTGGAATGACATAAAGGTGAGTAAATTATGACAAAAGTTTCCTTTTTGAGTGAACTATTTGTGTTTAAAGAGAGAGCCAAAACTCACAGGGGCTTGTTGTGGCTCTTTTGCCTTGAGCTGTTAAACATCCACCCAGCACCTTAGCAACCACATGGAAATGCCCTAGCAACGAGCTTTGCACAGTCGCCCACGTTTACTTGAGAAAGTTATTGATTGGGATTTTTTCATTCCAATAACCCTGTTTCAGATTCACAGTCTCTCTCTCTCCCTCTCTCTGATTCGACCTTGATCCCAGGAGAGCGCTTTAATAGCCCATCTGTGTGACTCGCAGGACTGTTATCTGCCTGATTTCTCTCTCGCCTCACCATCGCTGTGCACAAAAGAGAGACCCTCAAGGAACGCCACACACATTTCCATATCCCACCTCTCTCTGAACCTCTGCCCCTCCGTCACGGTCAAATCTCATTAAGAGATTTCCTTTGCTAATATTTTGGTCCTTCCGTTCCAAAAGGAGCTGATGTGTTCTTTTTCTCTCTTTCTCCTTCATTCCCCAGTTCCATTTTCGAGCGATGGGGTTATTTATGAGGGTAACCCTCACTCGGCGGAGACTCGGGAGTGGATTTCAATCACGACGCTCAGACCGTGACCTTCCTGTAAATCCGCCGCCCCCCCCCCCCGCTGGAATGATGAACGGGGGGTTGTGAGGAAACCGAGCGGCTGGAATAGAATGACGATTGCAGAGACGTTAGCAGTGTTTATGTGCAGGAATGTTTCTTGTTACGACACACATTTACAGTGACAAATTCAATCATGAATAACGTCACTCACTATTGTCAGGACAGAGCGTGAGAGAACCTTAATTTGCATTTCACGCTGTGATGAAACCGCTGCGAAAATCGAAGCTGAGCTTGTTTGGCGTCTATTATTCTATATAATCCATTTAATCTCAATCTTGGTCCGTTTTTATGACATGTTACAGTAAAATGGCTTTATGACACCCTTGCAGATCATTTAATTTACATACACGCATTTGTCACACGTGACTTGCAGTGCATTCGAAGGATGCGGCTTCTCAATTTATGGGAATTGGACGACCTTGGATGACCTTGTTCAGAAACTGTCTGAAGCTCCTCCTTGTCATTTCTCATGTCTGTGACCCCTGTGGATTTGGGTGTTAAGCTGACCATTACTAAGTCTGATGAAGATCAACATCAAATCACTGATCTTTGAGAGTTAGTGAACCATCATTGGTCGTGTCCAAGCATTTTAAAGCCATGTAGGTTCTCTCTGGTCTTCCAAAAGCATAACAACACAAATGCCTTTGGACAATAATGGATGTTTCAGTTTCGTCTTGTGAAACATTTTCAGTAGAATCCTCAGGAACAGAAGTCATCTCACTTCAGACCATTACACCAGTTGTCTAACACTAATTCTACTTACTAACTAATCATACTGAATTACCTTAACTAGTCTAATCAGTGTTCCTGTAGCTCATGTGTTAGAAATGCAAAGGTTGTGGATTAAAAATCCCAGCGAAGAAATTATGAAATATGTCGAATGCACTGTAAGTGGCTTTGAATAAATATGTCATAAATTAAAAATTAAATATGAAATGATACTGATTTACCTTAACTAATTTAATCACAGTGATCTTCCATAACTAATGGTCAATCACAGTTCAGTGGCGCTAATTCTAATAATTCAACACTCAATTAGTTTAGGTTATGATGTTTTTAACCTGGCCATTTTACATGTAATGTGAATTTGCATGGAAAGCTTGATAATGTGACTGAGAGCAGAGCAATTAATATTACAAAAATTGTTTCGAATACTTTATTTTTTATTTTTTTAGTGACATTAAAACTAAAAAGAGTGAAATCTCTTTAGGAACAGTGGTGTTGATACGATCTGACCGTGTGCATGCTGGAGATCTCCGGGCATATGGTGCATCCAGCAGTTCTGTGTTTGTCCCGCTGCTTTGGGCTCAGATCTGTGTCAAATGTAACTTTGAAGCTTTTGATGTTGACCCAAATAACATCTATAATCGACATCATCTGAACTACTTTTAAAGTTTGAAAGCAGAAAGATCAACATTGGGGGAAAGAAACTCATCTGGGTTGATGAAGTAAGTTTGTGTTGTGCAGATGTATGGGTGGGAATGTTTAATTGTGGTATCTTTTCCATAGTGTTTCATACGGAAAAGCAACATTTGGTCTTGCTCTGTTGCGCTTTCGTATATTTGGACTGACTTAAGTGATCTCAATGACCAATGTATTATACTGTATACCAGCCCAGGTAAGCTCCAGTGCTTCAGTGACATTGGTGGCCTTCCATAATGCCTAACACCGGACTATAGATGTCCATCCTGCGCAGATCTTGGTTCTTTCTGAATCAGCACGTGAAGTCACAGGTGTTTATCATTATAAGATTTGTTTAGTAAGTGAATCTCATTTATTTATGTCCATATCATCATTTGATAATTTGGACGTGGTTTACTTAAAAATATTTTTGCCTTCTTTTTGTCTTTTTAGTTTAGACTTTGAAGTGCATGCTATAGACATGGGAACACAAACTTTTTTATTGTGTGTGTGTGACGGTCAGATGACAGACCTTCTGCTCACCCCCTGCAGCGCTGATAAACATTAAAACATGACGTCTGCTCTGTCATCTGAGAATTAAACAGAATGAGTTCATCTCAGGAAAGAAATGCTCAACACGTTAGACTGATGGTGCTGCTTGAGCAACGGTGCATTTTTTCCCTGATAAGATCATTTCTGCAAGATTTAAAGTTTTTAGGACGTCAGATAAAAGATCATAACAGGGGTGATATTTCCAGATTGTCCTCTATTGACAAACTTAAACATTTTGTCAATTTTATGAAACATTTACATAAAGTGCGTACTTCAAACACAAGGGCAATAATTGAGGGTTTATTGTGTGAGCCGAATCAAATTCGGCATCAGCTATTAAATTTTATTTGGCATGTTTTTAATGAGAGACCCGAATAGCACCTGTTTTATAAAATGCATCATGTTTAATAATGTGTGGTAGCAGTCACACACATTTGTGTGTTTGCCCTTGAGCGTGTGTGTGTATTAGCATGCAGTCGCATCTTCATATGATCACATCTTCAATCACACGTTCATCAGTTTACACACGTCTCGCTGAGCTCAGGGACACGTCTCCTCGAGCTGAAATGTGGACTGGAGACACCACAGGTTACCAGAACTTACAGAGATCTTCAATGTTTCACCTGCACGCTGGTAATATCAACAGACCTTTTATTATCTGTCTGTCTGTTTGCACATGGAGTGCTGAATGTAAATGAATTTTGCTCAGAGGTTTCTCTCTCACAACTCAGGAAACGATAACCACGTTTCAATTAGTATTCACTTGGGACAAATAAAATAGAAATTAAACATTGGTACAGCTAGTTTTGATAGAAATGTTTGAGCTCATATTAAAACCAGACTTTTGTAAATCTGAGCACAGTTTGAGACACTGCTGAGAGCTCATGTGAGATCACCGGGGTCCGGAGGCTTCAGAAAATGCTCTCCATTTACTCTCACACCCCTTCTTTGAGGCAATATTAAATGGATTATAGAAGAAAGAGGTGAGGTGATGCTCCAATAAATTGGTCTTGGCAGAATTTAATGAGAAATGTTTGAGCTCTTATTGACTCATGTGAGATCACGAGCTGGAAATGTTGAGAAATAAAAGCTTTAAGCAAATGTGTTCTTGAATCTCATTATTTTCTAATGGAAAAATTTGAAATGAGCTATTAAAGAGATGTGCTTATTTTAAACAAAAGCAGTAATTGGGGGATTTTATTTTGGAACCCAAATGGTTTTGTATAGAGAGACTTGTGATGCTCCAAGTTTGGGCTTGTCAGAATTGGATGGAGAAATTTGGAGACTTCTGAAACAATAAAGGAGCCAGTAAGGTCTCTCGTGAAATAAACATGAGAAGCAAATGCTGGACATTTATTCTCCCTTCTGTCCAACTGAAACGTCAACGAGATCTCATTTGCCATGTTGCTTTCCCACGGGGATGTCCAGTCACAACCAAACCCTCGCATTTCAGATGTAGTTTAGACCGAGACGCGTTCAAGTGAACCAAACCCACGTCTCCAGACGCATCCAGTGGTCGCGTCCTGCTCGCGCAGCATCAGCACCATCCCATCGGCATCATCAGCCGCGCTCGTCACTGAACGCGCGCGCGTCTTCCTCATTCACTGATGCGATGCGCGCTCGCTCGCCGCGTCTCCGTTAAACAGCGCCGTTTGTCATCCGAGCAGTCGCGCCCGGTACCGGATCGTGTCTCGAGAGGATGTACTGTATCACCGGAGGGATCCGGCGGCGGTCGCTTTCGGGGGCCCTTCCGTGAGACGCACACAAGGACGGAGCGGACAGACGCGCATTTTTGAGTCGATGTGTGTGGTGAGTGAGCCTGGCATTTTCATTGACGTGCGAGACATGTATGTGAGAATGAAATATGAAAGCGGCCACGGAGACGCGCTGCGTGTTGCTGTCAAACGCATGTAAATTTCTGCTGCATCGCGTCTGACGCATTTTGCGGTTGTCTGTGTGCAGGGGCCAAACCTGAACCCTCATTCACAGTCTGCTTGTAGCCCTCCCAGGTATTTTGGGCTAAAGTTATCGACGTGTCCGTTTTGGATCTACAGTTATGTAAAGCTGGTTCTTATATCATGTGTCAAACTTATCTCGATTTCCATTCATTATATAAGTGCACCTCACCTTGTGTAGTTATTTATTTTGCTAAATGTGTGAATTGTCTACCTGTAAGACGAAATATTTCAAGTGCTTCATTAACTCTAAGTGGTTCATTGTCTAAGTAGTTCATGTAAGAGATGCTGATGGCTGTGTTGTCATGGTATCGCAATAAACGGTCAGTTCCTTGCATTAGACAGCAGATATGATGAGATCTCTTTGTCACGGGCCAAAGCTGAAGATTACTAATGCACAGCCTGCTTATTTATCTCATAAATATCTAATTCAGTTTGTTTTGTTTACAGAGTAGAATTGATTGGACATCTGTTTTAAGAATGTAAAGCAGATTTCATCTTAGAAGTAATTCAAGCATCATTTTTTTTCAGTTTTAAGTATCTGAATCAGTGCACGTTTGTGATGTACTGTGTGTTGGCAACACTGTGAATATGAGCAGCTGTTGTGTTTCTACCCGTTTTGAGCAGGTTTAATGACATTCACTGGTATAATGCAGTTCATTTATTAATGTAAATATTAAGTTTGGCGGTACTGTACTTAGACATCTTGGCTGTCATGCTATCAAACTAAACATCTTCTTCTTTGAATAGCAGATATATTGTGATGAGAACATTCATCCAAATGAAAATCCTGTCTTTTTTTGTTTGTTTCATTCTTGTGCTTTAGTCGCAGATGCTTTTATATTTGCCATGTAACACAAAAGCAGAATTCTGGTAGAATTGTTTTCCGGTGCAGTTCACAGGATGTCACGTCTGTTCAGTTTCAAAACAAAGACTTCTGAAACTGTTTGTGTGAATGGTGAAAAGGGACTGCAAAAAAATCCCGTAAAAAACGGATAAAGTACTGGCAGTAAAATAAACCTGTACATTTTCCTTTATTTTACGGGCATTTCCGTTAATGCTAAAATGCAATTTAATGCAGTGCAAAACGTAAAATGCAGGTAAAACAACTGTAAAGATGAATACGGAAAATTCCTTCATATTAATACAGTATACAGTATTGTGCCCTATTTTTACGGATTTTTTTTAGAGTGTGGTTCCCCCAAGTGTCGTACACACAGATCAAAGATGAAGGATTTTTTTCAAACTACTAATGACGTTTTATGTAGCGTGATGTATTTTCTTGGACATGAAGTGCTGTTGTACAGAGTTCACCTGTCTTAGCACAGGTGTGGAATGACATTAGAAAAAGAAAATGCATTTTCACACCCTCCCCTTTTCTCGTACACGAACAGAACTGTATTGGCCTCTCTTCTAACAGGATTTCAGTGTTTGATTTCATCTCCAGAGTCTCTTTACTGCTGGTCTAAAGCCAGAGAGACACAAACCGCTGATAGATTCTCTTTCTGTCACTAAACTGTAAGCAAAAACCAGCCGGCGATTGATATCAGCATCCCGGAGCGGCTTGATTTAACACGTATTTAGTGTTTTTTCACCCCCAGATGTTTTGTCCCCGTCTTGGCGCCGGTCCAGCTGGCACGCGAGGATGTGATTGGTTCTCTCGGCGGGTAGCTGAGGGGCCTCGCCGTGCGTTTCTGCATCAGGACCCCTCTGTTCTCGCAGCCAGACGAGACCCTCCGTAATTAAAAGGCCGTTGTTACGGCGGGCGCTCTGATGGATTGCACTTTTGGGTGTTGTGGCAAATCTGAAGACTGCACGGGTGGCTGGTGGTGAGGGGAGAAATAAATCAGCATTTAAAATGAACAGTAACGTTTGTCTTAATTACAGGAGCTGCGCTGGGGCGTCTGCGCAGGTTTCAGATCTGAGATAATGCAGCCGCTGGCAGATGAACCCGTGCACCTCTCCGGCACGTAGCAGCCGTCTTTAATGAAACACTTTATATGTGTGATGTCAACAGGGATTTATCCTTCGACTGCTAACTCGCATGTGTATCTAACCGTGCAGTGTGTTCAGAAGAAGATGATTGGTTGTCGGTGTTATTTTGAGTTTAACGTGTATTGTGCGATGTTTTGAGTTGTATTGGCAGCAGTGCGTTACTACAGGGGGTCACGCAAATTCATACCACACTACGGTTAATAAATGGTGTTTTATGTACTCTTAACCAGTTTGTTCAAGCTCATGCATTGAAAGCATTCAGTTCTGTTGTGTGCTTTTAAAATGAATGGCAGTAACCAGTTGTAGCACTCGAATGGACAGTGTTGTCTTCTCATGTAGTTAGCTTTAAATACCTTTTCTTTAACTGGGATGTCTCGCCATTTAGTTATAAACATGATGACATTTAATGACTAATTGTTGCGTTGGTTGATCGGACGGGGAAAAAAATGCAGATTTAGTTTTTGTAGAAGACGATTAGTGTTAATGTCATGTGCAGCGCCCCCTGTGGCAATGCCTAGAATGCAGCGCAGAAATTGTATGACCGTTAGGAAAATGTTATCGCGGATTTTATATCTCAAGAGATTTGATGATGTTCCCAACTGTTTTTCAACGTTATCCTGAAAAACGGGTGTTTTCTTAGACCGTAATTGTTGAATCACATGAAAGGATGTGTACAATGAATGTCGATTGTAGAGGTGAAATAATCAGGATTTGGGTAAATTTGATGAGAAATGTTTGAGTTGATATTGAGATCTTCAATAATATTGATTTTTGATTGCAGACTTGACAAATCTGAGCTCAGTTTGACACACTCAAAAAAAAAATTAGCACTAAAAGTGGTTCTTGCATCGGAACCATTTTAAGTGCTATGTAGATCCATATCTTGGTGCTTCTGTGGTTCTTCAGAGATTCGCTGAAGAACCATACAGGGGCTTAACGGGTTCTTTATACGGGAGCGGTATATATAGCACCTCAGTCATGCTAAAGAACCGCTGAAGAACCTCCGAAAAACCACCGAAGCACCAAGATATAGTTCTATAGCACTTAAAGTGGTTCCCCTATGATTACAAACCAAGAAGCGCTTTTAGTGCTATATAGCACCGTTTTTTAGAGTGTATGTGTGCGGATAAAGAAAAACTAGAAAAATCATCACCGTCAGGTTTGCTGTAGTGAGCTAAAAATCAATGCAAGTGCTGCGAGGCTCAAAGAGACGTTGCGTGTGTTTAATAGCATGTATCACAAGGGGACCGAGAAGTCGACGTTTTGTCTGGTGTGCTGAGTATGAATGCATCCGTTTGCATTACTGGACTTTGTAGTGATGTTTTACTATACTTGCTTACACACCACGTTCCAAGACTTGCATTTACAGTTCGACTTCTGCTGACATGCGCGCATTATGGCGTCATATAGCCATCGTCACGGTTACAGCAATTTGCAGTGATGTGATATGACACGTTTCTCTATTAGCTCGCTCTCTCAGCGGAGCTGTAAATGTGTGTCAGAGGCCAGTATGAACCCTATCTGCTCTCAATAACAACTGCAATAAATACACACGAAAGTGTCAGGAGTGATTGATGGTTTACTTCAGAGAAACGGCCTGTGAAATGATGTAGTAAAGCGTGTTTTTGTGTTGCCTGCTCTTCTGGAGACGGTGGAGGGTGTTGGCAAACTCCAATAATGAGCTAGAGTTTCAGTGTGTTTAGACCGATGTGAATGTGTCTCTTGATCATTTATCAGATCACTTATGAATAACCTGACAGCTGGCGCCAACCTGTACAGTACGCTGGATAGATTTAAACCACGTTACACTTTCAATTGATTTTAAGTCGGTAGAAATATAGTCGCAGTCTCGGAGGACAAACCCACAGATCGTACGCTGACAGACGGATGTATGTTATGTAAGGGATAGTGTACAGGCAGCCGGTTGTTATCGCAGAAATAAAAATGATCACACTGAAGGGGGTTATTTTACGATAACAGCCGGCTGCGTGTACATTATCCCGCTTATTACACGGCTACTTGCCACATGAGAAAAAAATAGACATGAAATGTGAATTTGAAATATTTTATTAGCTCATTTTTGAATGCAGACCTTCCGTGAGGAAAAGCCGTTTACTTTGGGTTTCAAGGTAAGAAACGGCGTTCAAATGTCACGAACAGGCAATTTGGTTTAATCATTTGTAAATATAATGTCATATATGTTATTAAAATAAATATTTATATTTAATTTGTAAAAAAACCCTGTCAAAATGATTTGATGCATCCGGGTTACTGTGTGTTATTAGTTTTGAGAGGTTGTTATCTGGGAATAACGAACCTGCAAATGTCGCAACTGGCCAATCAGAATCAAGCATTCCAAAGAGCCGTGTAATAAACACAAATATGACACGAGCCGGCTAAAGTTGGCTTTACACAACCTTTGTCATTTTTTGGGGTTATGTGCGGTGTTGTGGTTCTTCAACAAAATAATTAGCAATGTGAACCAGAAATCTAGATTTAAACACTACAGTCGGAGATTTAATAGCAACATGATTATCAAACTCAATCTTGGTTGTTTGGGCTAGTCGTCCCAACACTAAATGTGACATCATGCCAAGATTAAGAACCGATTGGAATAATGGGAAGATGAAGCGAAGGTGGCAGAAAGATGTCAAGGCAAAATGTCTCGTCTCTTCCTAACCTTATTAAGACCCAAACATAAGAAATTTGAAGTGAAAATGCTTTAAAAAAACAGGCACAGTGTAAATGCCTTGAAGCAAAACAGTTTGAGAAGACACTGAACTGGGCGTTTTAAGACACACAGTTGATGGTTTTATCTCCACAGGCTCGTCACACGCTGAATAACTCAATATATGCAAAATTATTATTTTAATAATAACACAAACCCTCCGGTGCTAAACAAAGACACTACATTAAAGAGTGTGAATACTTTAAGCTTGTCACATTATTTTCATCTTAATATACATATTTACCAGTAAACTTATTTGTATAAATAGATTTGTGTTCATCTATTTACTTCTAGACTTAAAAAGATTCGCAACAAATATGTGCTTTTGTATTCAGAAATATCTAAGTACTTAAAGAAATATCTGAATCTAGGGTTCAATAAATAGCATGTAAGAGTGATTAAAGACTGCTTGTTTTTGTCCTTGAGTGTTGATTTATTTTTAGTTTTTTTCTGGTAGAGACATATTTTGTATCTTTAACACAAACGCAGTAATAGATGAAAGAGAAACATGTACGGCAGAAATCATTTACAGACTAGATATTTGCTTGATTCTGATTGGTCCATCTCAACATTCTGTGCTTAAATAAAAAAATTTGTAATGGCAGAAAACTGCACACTTGACCAATAGCTTTACAGCTTTTGAACCGAACATCCCCAAGGAAAATGAACCATGTTTTACCATAGTAAAAGTGTAGTGACCATGTTTTTGGTGGGTTGATTACCATCATTTTACTACAAATATCATGGATAAACTGTGGTGAGACCATGGTTAATTTTGTGTTTACAATGGTTTACTACAAATACAACCAAAAACATTCTGAGTTAAGTCCGTTTTATGTGGTTGAAACCGTGTGGAAGACACGCCGGTTCATTTATCATTTTCTCAGGAATAAAGCACCTGATGTTTGTCTTCGAGCAGCTTGTGTGAAAGCTGTTGGAGATTAGCTGCCGTTTCCATTCAGAGAGTCGCAGTCACACGGCACAAACCCCCCGACCCACAGCTCACCCTCTAATTCAACATCCTCATTATTTCAATGTCTCACGGAACGAGAACGAGCGAGAGACGAGTGCAAGGAGAGACAAATGGAAAGCAGATTGTTGAAGTTTAATTGAATCCATCAGACAAATGAAGAGGGCTGGTGGCACATTTGCGTTTCTGTCGCGTTTGTCATGTTGAAGCAGTCACGTCCATGTCTTTATTTCCAGACGAAGGAGCCATTTCAACTTTCTGTAAATGACCTCTATGACCTTTACTGTAAAACAAAACCCAATTCCTTCATACTAGTAATGTAAATGTAATTTACTTCACACTCGCGTTTAAAACTATTGTAACTTTTCAGAATCTGTGATTTCATATAAGAACAGCAAAACTAAGGACATTTAGCGAACATGTACCATGTTGTCTTGTTTTTCATTTTGAACTTTTTCAATTCCATTTTCATCCAATCAGACGCCACCAGAGCGCGTTCACCCATGCGTTTGCATGTTAAAAGACACGCCGGCCTCGGGGGATGTGTTGTCCCCCCACAGCTATTAATGACTGTATTTCCCCGGGTAATTAATTAGATTGGGAGCGGAAGCGATGCAGCATGCTGTAATACCAGATGTTTGTTGTGCAATGCAATTTGACTGCGCAGCTGCAGGCGGCTGCAGTCTGTTGTGGTATTTCTAATTGTGTAATTGCGCCTCTGGCGATGGAGATGACTAATGCTTCTGTATGGGATGTGTGAGTAAACGCAGACCCCCCAGAAGGACCCTTATCGCATTATGAAGACGTGTACCACAGCAGGGCTTCAGTTAAGTGTCATTTGTTTGGCTTTGCTGCATTAGCTGCAGAAAAACATGCAAGCCTAAGCTCGGTTGGGAGATGAGATGATTGGTTTGTTCAGAGTGGGAGGTTGATCTCTACTGCTTAGTACACACTGTACTGTACACTATGTTTGGATAGTAAACAGTAGGCATCACGAAGTAATGTAGTATGTAAGTGGTAGGATGCAACATTGTTGTCACATGACTTTGGATTCTTTATTGATTCTCAATTGAATTTTGAGTAAAAATGTTTTGATATTTGTTAGTCTACTCCAAGAGGTCAATCAATGAAACAGCAATGCCCTTTTTTGTAGTTTTATAGACCTTTAATCATATACAGTATATTCAAGCGGGAGCATGTCTGTTTCCAAGAGACTGAAAATGCGCTTTATAAAGTGAAGCAAGATGTTGATGCAATAGCATCCGGCCTTCGGTTTGAATAGAATAGAATATACTTTTATTGTCCTGTACTAGGTAAATTTGTCTTGGACATCATGACACTGCCAATACATACATTACATACCACACAACATACACTAAATACATAAAAATACACATAAAAAACACATTACATCTTTAAACATGACTGTGTCCAGTACCTTTTGTGTTCCAGTAGTGCTTCTCTAGGAGAAAATGTAGCCAACACTGAACTCAAGATCTTTAAATCATTCTTCAGTGTTTCTTCAATATTTACATCTAGATGTATTCATTCAGCTGATATTTTCTCTACAGTGACTCACATGCGGTTGGAATATGCAGTGGACGCAGATGATAGTAAATTCAGGTCTGGCAGAACCGAAGAGCCAAACGTTTGGAGAATCCAATCCAGATGATGCTATTAAAAGCCAATCTGGGATTTAACTGTGTTCTCATTGTACTGGAGATAGAGGAGAATGTAATAAGATGAAGTCAGTATCACAATGCAAAGGCTGTAGTTAAATGCAATAGGGCATATACAGTGGATATTGAAAAGAATCACCCCCTTCAAAATCATCACATTTGGTTGCTTTGCAGCTTGAAATGAAGATAGACACAGTTTTTGTTTTATCCAGCTGTATTTACTCAGTGCAATTTATAACATCAAGCAAAAGATAGAACACCAACATGTTATAAAAAATAAAAACAAGAATCACCGAGTTGGAAAAAGGAGCACCCCTTCTGTCAGTATTTAGTTGAACCACCTTTTGCTTTAATTACAGCCTTTAGTCTCTGCACATCTCATTGCACATCTAGATTTGCAATATTTGCCCACTCTTCTTTGCAGAACTGCTCAAGTTCAGTTAAATTTGATGGTGACCTTTTGTGGTCTTCAAGTCATTCCACAGATTTTCAATGGGGTTCAAGTCTGGGCTTTGACTAGGCCATGCAAGGACATTGGCCTGTTTCTCCTTTAACCACTTTGTGGTCAGTTTTGCTGTGTGCTTTGGGTCGTTCTCATGTTGGAAGATAAACCTTCTTCCCATAGACACCTTTCTTGCAGAGGGCAGTATGTTTTCCTCAAGAATTGACTGTATTGTGCACCATACGTTTTCCCCTCTATCCTGACAAGTGCTCCAGTCCCAGATGCAGAGATCACCCCCATAACAGGATGTTACCACCTCCGTGCTTTACGGTAGGAATGGTGTTTTTTGGATGGTGAGCTGTATTGGATTTCTGCCAGACATATAGTTTAGTGTTGAGGCCAAATAATTCAATTTTAGTCTCATCCGACAATAACACCTTTTTCCATGTGGCCTCAGAATATTCAAGGTGCGTTTTGGCACAGCTCAGTCGTGACTGCATCTGGCCTTTCTTGAGGAGTGGCTTTTTTCTTGCAACCCTCCCATACAAGCCAGATTTTTGGAGAATTTGTGATATTGTTGTCACATGCACAAAATGACCACTCTTTGTCATAAATTCCTGCAACTGCTTCAGTGTTGATGTGGTCCTCTTGGTAGCCTCTCTGACCAGGTTCCTCCTGGCTCTTTCATCGGAGTGCCATCCTGATCCAGGGAGGGTCTGTGTTGTACCAAACACCTTGATTAAATTGATAAAGCCTTGGAAATATTTTTTTATCGGTTTACAACTTTCCACCGGAGATCTTTGGACAGTGCCTTGCCACCCATAGTTGATTGTTTGCTTCAGTTGCACTACAAAGGACTGAAATGCTCTAGGAAAAGCTCTTTTCATGCTGAGCTAATCAAAATGACCACAGTTGAAAGTCAAATGGCTTTGTGTGCCATTTAGTAAGATGATGAGCTACACCTGATTGAGTTTACAAGTCATTTGTAGGAGGGGGTGCTCCTTTTTCCAACTCAGTAATTCTGTTTTTTTATTTTTTTATAACATGTTGGTGTTCTATCTTTTGATTGGTGTTATAAGTTGCACTGAGTAAATACAGCTGGATAAAACAAAAACTGTGTCCATCTTCATTTCAAGCTGCAAAGCAACAAAATTTGATTATTTCGAAGGGGGTTGATTCTTTTCTGTATCCACTGCATATATAACAGTAATTCATATTGGTTCACAATATGGGATCACGAGGACAAAATAATTATTGGGTTCTGTTTACAAAGTTTCGTTTTTTTTATCAACTGATGACGATTATTTGTGGGTACGTGAGCATTGCTAATGAGTTGCTAGGATGCTTTGGCTTGTTGCTGTTATGTTGCTAGGTGGTTGCTAGGGTGCGCTAGGCGCTTTCTAGAATATTCCTAGCTGGGGTCTCCCAAAGTCTGTATGATATGTAGATAAAAAAATTGTCATAGCAATCTTGATTTTACTATTTGATTTGGGTAACAGGGTTGATCGTGTTCTCTTAAAAGCCTCATTTCACCATTTTGTTTTCAAGTAAACAAACTGTATTCATTTATTAAAACAGCATTTAATCTCTTTAATATTGCACCTTACTAATGTTAAAAAAACTGTTAAATGATCTTAGACCAGCAAAGCAGGAATAAAGTATGATTGGAGTACAACTCTAAAAAATGCTGGGTTATTTTTAACCCAGCGTTGGGTCAAAACGGGACGAATCGAACTGTTGCGTTATAAAAGAACCTATTCTGGTTTGTGCCAATCCAAAATGCTGGGTTGTTTGAAACACATTATTGGGTCAAATATAAACATTTTCCGGGTTATCCTAGCGGCGGTTGTGTTGGTTCCTTTTTTAACCTGACACAGGGTTGAAAATAACCCAGCATTTTTAAGAGCGTATGGCTCAGATCAATGTAAATCTATAAGATCTAATCTCCTGTTTTATTGTCTGCTGATTCATGAGTCAAAAACAGCACCTCTCTTTTCAGCAAGCTACATGATATGAAGTATTATATGATTGAATCTGTAATTTATACATTACTGTATCAGATTTGTCAAGTATAGGATAGGCAGTGAATGACATTCAAAGGTTAGAACCGTCAGACACAAGCAATAGAATACAGTAACTATTTGCTTAAGAAAGACTTGTGGGCAATTTTAGCATTAGTACAGTATGAGATAATGGCTTTGTGTATGGAGGAATGTGTGAAAGAGAAGCTGTAGTGTGTATTCAGCAGTGTTCTCTCTACATATGAGTTTAATCTCAGTTCAGAAAGCCTGCGGGCTTTTCTACTGATTTCCTGAGTAATTAAACCGGAGAAAAAGCTCATTTAACTTGATTTCTCTCTGCTGACGGGGTTACTCGTGCTCTGGGATTTAGAAGGGAATTTGACAGGAAAGATTTGTGCTCTGTGTTGTATTCTCAGATTAAGCTGTTTCACATTTCCAGACGCTTGAAATCACACTCTGTCTTTGAGTACCACTGCAGTATCCATTGGCAGCTGGAAATTTACTTGATTTTAAATTCAGAAAATCGAATTAAAGTTAATATGAATGGTAGCAGGTTTGAAGGCATCAAATGTTTGCATCCCAATCAATTGAAATATAATTGTACATGAAATTGCCGAATTATTGAAACAACGACCTTAAAATGATAACAACCAGGAAGTGACATCATTTGAACCTTTTCTACGGCATAGTGTAAAAACAAGCATATAGTTTCATTCCTTTTTTCCACAAATTAAAGTGTTGAGTGCTCTTAACAAGCGCAACCATTCAACCCTGTTACCAAAGTTCTTGTAATGATCAAACAAACATTTGTCTTTAATTTATGTAAAATATAAGTTTGTTAAAAACTGCATACCAACGTTCCAAACTAGCCTCTACTAGAGCTGTGAGAGCAATCTTGATTTTGGTAACGGGGTTGAAAGAAAACCTTTCATCACTTTTTGAAAAGAAAACAAACCACATTCGTTCATTAAATCTGTATTTAATCTCTTGAATATTGCACCTCGCTGATGTTCATGTCGTTCTGAAACTGTTAAATGATCTTAGACCAGCAAAGCGGAAATAAAGTATGATTAGAGTACAACTTATATCTTGATACTGAACTTGCTAATATTTTGCGCAGTGTGAAACCGAAGGCAAGATGGCAACAAAATTAGTGTGCATAATTACTTCTCTGAGATGAAGCTTTGAATGTGTGCGCTTCAGTTGGGCGGAGGCTGGAGCAGAAGTCGTTTGAGCTCTGAGGGGTTTGACGTGTGGAGCGTGAAGGGAACATTCTGTGCACATTCACGGTGACACACCATCTTAATGTACAGCACGGATCCAATGCGTTCGTAACACACTACAGAGGGGTTTGGAAAAGGTGTTGTATATGTTTACGAGTTTAAAACACTTCTGCATTCATGTTATAGGTCACGGAGGTCATCTTACTGTAGCTTAAAATTTTTGTTATTGAATGGTGAAGAATTTCAGAATTAAGAATTTAAAGAGTACATAACTAGGGATTTTTAAGGGCCTACTTTGGTTTATGTACATAGAAGGTGTAAAAACACAATTATTTCGTAATAATAGGCAGTTATTCTTAACTTACTTCTTGACTGACTCAAATGGTTGGTTGCGCAATTCATCGGTCTAATCCCCTCCTTTCCGCTAGCCTAGTCTGATGTGATTGGTCAGATGGTCTAGTCTGCTGTGATTGGTCTACCGCGAATGAGGCTCACGAGCTACAGTGTTTGGGGGAGAAGAGTGAAGTCCTAGCAAAACGTGGGCGGGGACTATATGTAGTGACGTAAATCCGCGGCGGTTCGTGATTTGGACTAGGGACGACTCGTTTGCGTGATTCAGAGTCGACTCCCTTCTTTCCAAGCCAATAACTTTGTTATTCATTCACCTTCTGATTTACAACTTGGCAGACGTTCACCAACAGCAGCTACTTTTAAATCCAGATTAAAAACACACCTGTTTAGCCGTGCATTTACAACCTGAGCACTGTACTGGTTTACATCAACTGCACTTCTACTTCTCATTTCTTTTTCTTTTGCTCTTATTCTCTTTATATATACACTCACATTTTTAATCAATTTTATTGCTGTTTTATTGTCTCTTAAAATCTAAAGTATTTGTGATCTTAAATCATTTGCATTTTAAAGATGCGTCTTATTTCTCTCCGTCAATCATTTTATGTAAAGCACTTAATTGCCCTTGTGTATGAAATGTGCTATATAAATAAACTTGCCTTGCCTTGCTTACTTTCAAACACGGCAACATTACACACTGCATGAAATGTCATTTTCATGATCTCATCTTATGTACTCTTTAGAGGAATCATTGCGTGGGGTTTAAAGGTCTGTAATGGTGTTTGACAACTTTTGCGTGAGGTATTTACAGTTTTCTTTTAGAAATGATTATTTCTTATTGTTGTGTACATTGGTTGTCTTTATAATACTCAAAGCAATCTTTAGTTTGCAGTTATTTAGTTTTTGCATTAGAACATTGTAAGAAACATGAATTCCCGAGTTAGACAAGCTCCATATGTGCTATTGAAATGAATGATAGTATTCCTAAAATTCTGGCCGTTTTCTAACTGCAAGTGAACTTGCTGGATGATAAAAACTCCCAGAGATATTGAAGGAGGTAGCAGACACCAAAATCTCATGAAGACTTGGATGTTGGTTCTTTAAATTGCTAGCGTAGAGGAGAAAGATTCATTTCGATCATTCCAGCACGCAAGTTATTTGTCATTATTTCAATATTATGCACATTTTGTATCGTTACTTTGACGCTGGTGTTTTGGAAGGCATGATGTAGAGATTATGTACAAGTGCAGGTTTTGTGTTGTGGTGTTACATCTGATTGATATGTACATTAACGTCTCGGCTTTGGTTTTGTCGATGACAAATCCTTCTTAACCAACGTCAGATGTGAGATCCAGATCCAAAATCACTTTTGTATGTCAGGACCGTCACTCATGTGATCTCAGGACAGAGGTCTGTTCTGCTTCACTGAACGCTCAGACGCTTCTGTACTTCAAATTTACAGCGTTCACCAGCGCTCTGAATGAAGGCCACGCTCGTGTTTCTGTCAGAAATAGAGCTTTCTTTGTGCTCAGAATTGCTTGGTTTAGGGGTATTTCTGTTTTGTTTTTTGAGCCCGTCCTACTCCAAAAAATGACCCCATAGGTGGGTTGCGCTAGCAGCTTATGCCCTATAGTCACGTTTTAAAGTTAAGCATCCTTTACAAAATGACATGACAGGTACTACCATTTAAAAAGTGGCTTTGTTTATATGTAATAAGTGACGTTTTTACATAGTTTCTTACCTTTTTTAGAAATTAGCTTATACATTTATGCAAGTTTTTTCTTGTTTTCCAACACAAATATCTAAAAGAATTAAAAACATTTACATCATGATTTCAGAAAAACGTAACAATTTTGTGATGTTCTTAAAAGCTGTTTGACATAGCGTAAAGATAAATGATCTATTTTTTTCTTTTGAATTAGAATATTTTTACATACCTTACTGACAAACACATTTTCTTTTTTTAAGCAAAAACATCAAACTTACAAAGAACAGTAAACATCTTATTTTAAGGATGTTTAGATAATTGTATTGGAAAACAAGGAAAACCTGTGTTAGATTTTTTTGCATTGTAGTTTGAATAATGGTTTGGCAATATATGAATAATGCATTTTAAATATCAAGTAAAGAGTATATTTGGAAAAACAGAAAAAAAATCAAGTTTTTTATTTTGCATCCAGTTTATATCAATCAAACCGCAGTTGCGTTGTTTTGATTAAGTAGTAATAATAAAAAAATACAGCTAACTAACACAATAAAAACACGATAACAATAAAATAATCATGTATTTTTGGCTTTTTTTGTAGTAAATAAATGAAGTGCACTAGAGATACTATCATACATCAATGTCTAGCAAGTATTTAGTGATGTGATGGAGTCATTGTACTGAACGTTCATTTCATTTGCACTTAATCAGTTTTAAATTGATCCCAAGGATGACTGAATGGCTGAGAACACCAGGCAGAATTTATGACAAGATCTTCGCACTGCAATTCTGTATCTTAGAAATGTCATTTTGAAATCAATAACCTTCAATTTGTGATTTCTTAGTTGTTGAAATCATTTCTGCATGACATCTGCGGTTGCCGTCTACAGATGGCCTTTTCTAGCCAACCTGAAAATCAAACCGTGTCTAAGTGAATTGACTTGTGAATCGCGACGCGTCTTGTGAATTTGAATAGAAGTACTGCAGTTCGCACTGTCTGAAGAGATCTACAGGACCGACGCTGAATGTCTTTCTTTGTGAAGTGAAGCTTTACTTATAGCGCAGCTATCATGTTGTTCTGTCAAAGGCTTCCCTGAGGAGAGAGAGAGAGAGAGACGTCCAGAGTGATGCAGAGAGACTGTTAATGGGTCGGTCCCTGCATCAGCCTGACAATTGAAAACCTCCGCATGGAGCCCGGAGAACTCCGACCGACTCCATCATTTAGCATCTCTCCTCGGGACTGACCTTCATCCGGGTGAAAAGGCAGAGCTCCAAACTCAACATACGGCCCATAATCCTCTGCGAGAGAGATCGAAAGAGAGAGGTTCTGCTTGGGCAGGTCAGAACGGGGACGGCAACTGGGGTTTCTCCTTCACACTTCAGATTTTCTTTTATGGGTGAATTTTTGCTAGCTGTAAATTTCAGACGATTTTTAGACATTTCCTGAGCTGTATGTCAGTAGATCCAAGATCCAGTAGATCCATCTCAATATGTTCTCAATATGTCGATTCTGTTTTAAGATTGGATGTCCTGATTTTATTCACACAGGTCTATGTGGACGATTCCACAAGCTGTTTGATGTAAAATGTTATTTTTCATGACGCTCGAGTTTATTTCTAGCGTGATACTGTAACTTATTGGTTTTGAAGAGATCGCCTTCCATTTCCAGCGAGTTAATTAGCGCCGGGCCGTTGTGGGTTCACAGAAATATTTCTCTATTTTTGTTGACGGAGAGATGGGAGCGGTTTGCGTGAACACATGCTAATGGTGCTGTTTATTTGTGCTGTAATCGGCCCACTCTGGAACGGCTGAAGTGTCTCCCTGGGGTCTCCAAAAGCCCTTTCTGTAGCTCTGTGTTATTTTCCTCACTGGAGCTGTTGCTTTTTAATTAATCAGTGTTAACACAACCCGTCAGGGGCGAGAGAGGGAAATAATACAGCCGGGGCGAGCCATCCGTCAAGTTTGTGTGTGTTGCGTCAGTGTTTTGTTGTGTTGTGCTGGTTGTTCTTTGGTCGTGGCAGGACTTGACATATCTTGCAGCAGGTTTGAGCTTCATGAGTTTTCTCCCAGTATGTATGAAATCTTGTCCTTTTGTTGAAACTGGTTAAAGTCTTTGTGGAACTGGGGGAAGGATGTTTCTCTGATGCGTGTTTAGTTTGGACATGAGATGAAAAAGCGCAGCTCTGTTTCCACTTGATTCTGTGTGCAGTGTGGACACAGTCGCTCTTCTATTGCGTGTCTGTGTCTGCCCGTCTGTGAGCTGTAAGCTCATTCATTCTCTCTCTCACACACACACACCTACACACGCACACACACTTGCTCATTCACTTTCTCTCACACATACACTTACTCATTCTTTCTCTCTTTTGCACACACACACACACACACGCACAGCACACGCACGCACGCACGCACGCACGCACGCACACACACACACACACACATGTTGGGTTTCCATGTTTTATGGGGACATTCCATAGACACAATGGTTTTTATACTGTACAAACTGTATATCATATTCCCTAACCCTAACAATCACACACAACTGTCTGCTCTTTTACATTTTTACAAAAGTTCATTCTGTATGATTTATAAGCTTGTTTCCTCATGGGGACCAAAAAATGTCCCCTCAAGGACAAGGGTTTTGGATATTGCCATCTTTGTGGGGACATTTTGTCCCCATACCGTAGGGTTTACCCTTCCCACACACATACACACACACACATGCACACACTCGCTTTTTTCACACACACACGCACACTTTCTCACGCACTCGCTCACACTCTTTCCGTCTTTCATGCTTACACACACACACACACACACACTTGCATATGTGGTTTACGAGGACTCTCCATAGACGTAATGATTTTTATACCGAACAAACTGTATATTCTATTCCCTAACCCCTAACCCTAATATCACATAAAACGTTTGTCTTTTTTTCTTTAAAAAAAATTATCATTTAGTATGTTTTTTAAGCATTTTAGTTTACGAGGACACAGGAAGTGTCCCCGTAAACCATGTTTACGTTGTTATACACATGTCATTACACAGATTTGTGTCCTCATAAACCATGTATACAAGCACACACACTCTCGTTCTCTCCCTCTCTCACACACACACACACACACACACATGCACACACTCGCTTTTTTTCACACACACACACGCACACTTTCTCACGCACTCGCTCACACTCTTTCCGTCTTTCATGCTTGCTTACACACACACGCACACGCACACACACAGACATCTCTCATTCACACTCTCTCTTTAAAACATACATTCTCTTTTTCCCTCACTCTCTCTCACTCTCTCTCTCTTTCAGATCGCTGTATTTTGTTAAACCCAGCGGTTGGAATCGTTGTCAGTTTAAGCTGGTGGACTTTAAATCTACACTCACGACCCATTTCAAGCCGCTTTAATCCTGCCAAAGTATTTATATGATCCTTCATTCATTTTCTCACCCTGATAATCGCTGTGATGTCATAATGATGCACACAGTCCGTTTATGCTTCACTTTTATTAAACTTTCAGCTTTTTCAATCAATTCTAATACATTCAAATGATTTTATCATTGAATATAATACTGTCAGCTGGAAAAATCAGCGCTGTGATGCTGGTGTGGTTGTCGGGGTGTTGCAATGCAGTTGCTATGCAGGTTGTTTGTGTACAAAAGATGTTTAACAATGTTAAACATATCAAAACAAATGTTCGAAAAGCAAGGTCCTCATCACACAAACACTCCTGAAAGCATCTGTTTATATAAAGACGTTTTATTTGTGTGTATTTATTTCAGTATGCATTATCTTGGTTTATTAACAACACTAGAGCGTTGTTTAGCACTTCAGTAGGATTGTGAGTGCTGAATGTAAACGTCTTGTATGTTCTGTGTGGTGCATGGAAATGTGGGTCAGGCGCTGTGATTTGACAGCAGTCATGTGAACGTCATGTGCTCACCTGCAGTTCTGACCTCGCTGTGTTTACAAAAGTAAAAAGTCAAGATGTATTGTTGTAAACACAAACGCATGTAGACGATTCTGCAAGGTTATGTTGTTTAGCATCAAAGCTAGTATTTCTAAATATAGCTGAAGAAAAGGGGAGAGAAGAATCAAGACATGCTTTGATTCTGAAGGGTCAGAGGTCACAGACGGGGGCACATTACGGCGCGTCTGCAGGTCAAGTGCTTTGTTCAAAGGTAAAAAATAGTTGATTTGTGTGATGCTACTTGATGTGGAGCGGTAATAATGCAGGTTATGATCCATTTCTTCAGCTCTAGAGGACAGAGAGAGAGAGAGAGAGAGAGAGAGACAGTAGATGTGCAGTTTAAACTGTCTAAACTCCAGCCGTCTGTTCTCATCTAAAGCACTCCTGCTGCTCATCCCGTGAGGTTGCACATAGGGAGGGTTCAGAAATGCAGTTTGAATGTGAATTTATGTTGATTTCAAACACCAAAGAAGATGTTTTCAGGAATGTTGGAAACTAGAGCGTTCTGGGGCACTTTTGACTACCATTGCAGTTTTTTTTCTGTACTATGGTAGTCAATAGTGGCCCAGAACTATGTTTGGTTACAAACATTCTTCCAAATATCTTTCTTTGTGTTCAGTAGAACGATTTTAAAACAGGTTTGGAACAACTTGAGGGTGAGTACTTCATGACAGAATTTTTTTTTGGGGTGAACTGTCCCTTTAGGCATTTTATGTAATGTATTTTAGCATTGATCATATACCATACACATTTAGATTTCATTGTATAAAAAAAGTCTGATCTAATTGATTTCAGCAAATTAAATCAATTGTAATTTCTAGAATTTTCTGTTGTCTTCAGACTAAATGGGATGCATAATCAATAGATTGACGTTTTAACTTGAAGCTTTGCAGCAATAATATACTAATATATAATATATATTAAAGCAATAAGCCCCAAGAAGCAGTGGGTTACAGTGCATTTTATAACAGCTAAGGGCGTTGTGGCACGACGCAAAGCGGAGTCATTAAAACCCGTAGCTGTTATAAAATGCACTGTAACCCACTGCTTCGCGGGGCTTATTGCTTTTATAAAACGGTTATTCCATATGCTTAGCAAGGTTTCATAAAATAAAGTACATAAAATGATAATTAGGCTATGTGGTGCGGTCAGCCGTTATATATTGAGGTATTTTATAACGGCTTAGAACTCCGCTCAGCCAATCAGAATCAAGGACCAGAACTGACCGTTTTATAAATAATAATATATACTAAACATTTGAAGTACAGACTTTACAGAATTCCTTTTATCACTTATTTGTATTATTTTATTTCACAGTGAAATCTGAATATCTGATTAAGAATGTGTTGTCAGTCTGTGACAGTGATTCTTTGTGGAACATGAGACATTTGGACATGCAGTATACTGTATATTTATATTTAGATTCATCGTTCATAAGCAAATATCAAAGGGTCACTGGTGTGTGTTTGTGCCTTTGTGTTTGCATTTGTGTGTGTGCGTGAGTGTGTTTGTGTGTGTGCATATATGTGTGTACGTGCATGTGTGTGCCTTTGTGTGTGCATTTGTGTGTATGTGTGCATTTGTGTGTGTGCGTGCATGTGTGTGTGTGTGTCTTTGTGGGTGCATTAGTGTGTGTGTGCATTTGTGCGTGTGTGTGTGTGTGCGTGTGTGCCTTTGTGTGTGCGCGACATGTGTGTGCGAGTGTGCTTGTGTGTGTGTGTGTGCACGCGACATGCGTGTGTTTGTGTGCTTGTGTGTGTGCATTTGTGCGTGTGTGTGTGTGTGTGCGTGCATTTGTGTGTGCGCGACATGTGTGTGCTTGTGTTTGTGTGCTTGTGTGTGTGTGTGCATTTGTGCGTGTGTGTGTTTGTGTGTGTGCATTTGTGTGTGCGCGACATGTGTGTGCTTGCGTGTGTGTGCATTTGTGTATGCGCGACATGTGTGTGCGTGTGTTTGTGTGTGTGTGTGCATTTGTGCGCGTGTGTGTGCGTGACATGTGTGTGCGTGCATTTGTGTGTGCGCGACATGTGTGTGCGTGTGTTTGTGTGTGTGCGTGCGCGGGCATCTTCTTTGTATCTGTATGCACCCGGGTCACACAAACATTCACTGCACCTCTCATCAGTATGTGTGTCTCGATCTCTCTCTCTCTCTCTCTCTATGCTAACAGATTCCGCTTGCCGCATTCCCCCTCAAATGTCTCATCTGAATCTCAGAACAAGTGGTGAAATCACCGTTGATCTCATAATAGAATAACGTCACCATATGACACGTTACTACAATTATTCCGTAGGTTCTATGTGACACTATAATCCGCTTTGCACACTTCATGTCAACACTTCGTATCTGTCATTTGTATCTAATGTTATTTATTTATTTAAAACAGAATTGATACTCAAACGATACCTGTTTGCGACCTCCCGAGCTTGGAAAGAGCAATAACATTCCCTCAGTGTATTATTCACGCTGTGTGAGTGAGTGTCAGACTCCAGCAGCTCTGGTCGTATGGCGGTTCATGACACGTGTAGCATATGTATGTCACTCTGGCCGTGCTGAAGGTCAAACTCTTTCTCATCAGATGGTTTGTAAAAAGCACAGGACTGAACAACAGCGCCAAGCGTCTCTAAGGTTCTGTTCGGCTCTCATGAACCTGTGATCATCTGACACACTTTGAGTTGTGTAGATACTCGCTAAGGCACATCAGTGTGTGTGTGTGTGTGTGTGTGTGTGTGTGTGTGTGTGTGTGTGTTTTCACGTTTGCGAATCTGACGAGATGTTGTTCACACACCCACCTTTTTTCTCGACGCTAAAGATACAAATCGTTTTCACCTCGAGTGAGAATGACATTTACTTACGTGCCGAGACAAATGTGCCCCGCTTCACACCTACTCTATCTAGAAAGTTGAATCGCTCAGGAGACGAATTGGAGATCTCACGTTGGTCTCGTTCAAGTGTCCGCTTCATCTCACATGGCAGTCCTCACAACGCTAAGACAAAATTTATATAGATGACGTTCGAAATAGAAACGTTTGAGTCTTTTGAGAACCCCGACAAGAAGCTGTCTGCGAGAAACGGTTGAGATTATAAAGAGCTCTCATTAGTGATCGAGTGGTCGAAGACATTTGCCCACTGCGTGAGATGAATCCGCTTTCTCTTAGTTATTCTGCCCCTTCCCTAGACGTCAAACATTACGTGTGAATTTCTGCCGACCGAGGCGCTAACAGGCCATTAACTCCTGGGTGAACCTGAAGCTGATGAACAGCGTTTCTCTTTCCCCGACTCAGAATAAACGGAAGTTCCCTCAGCAGACATCACGAGCGGCTACACACCGACACGCTGGAAATGAGATTTCTCTGGCGTGGAGATGATCCTCTAACAGAGGGTGGCAGGAGGAAGACTTTCCCATTTACCCCATAAAGATTTCATTTGACAAGCGTCCGCCCACTGCTGTGGTGTGTGGGGGGCTTTCTGTGGAAATCAGGTGTCAATCTCGTTAGTTTGGGTCTTCCAGGTGAAGAACGCCTACACACTAAAGTTTTGTATATATGTGTGTGCGTGTGTGTGTGGGTGAGTGTGAATTAGCTGGAAAGCGCAGTAGAGTGTCATAACGCTAGACACCAATTCGTGACGGCAAACAGTTGAAATATTTTCTCAGAGTTCAGATCATGAGATTCAGAGCTGATAGAATATTTACACTTCTTTGTGTTTCATAAACGTGTTTTATAAAGTCACATCGACATCTGATTTATAAGTGGAAACAATCTAGATACTGTTTTAACCGACTGTGTTATTATTAGCGTCAATGTGACACATCCTAGTTTGAGAAACGAGACCAACATGACAGGAGAGCGAAGGATTTTAGGACCGTTTTGTTGTTTGCTGGTGAAGCTGAAGCTAAAATAAGCCTCTTTAAAGCATTTTTGTTCGCTCATATGGCTGTTATTTCCCTTGGAGAATGTTTTCATGAATAATTTAGTGGTCCATCATGGTAGGGTCTCTGCGAGAGATGGTACCTTGACATCAGAATCTTTAGATATATGGTGTCATGGGGTTCTTAAAATACATTGAAATAGAAAACTTTACTGTGTGTGATTACAGTGTAAGATCTCATTTCCGTTATGTTATCAGTACAGTGACCCACGATGTTGTGCGATTGAAACCTGGTTTGGCGGAGCAATAGATGAACAAACTATCAGGTGTGTTGTTCCAAATCTGTATAAATGCCTTTGTTCTGATGAACACAGAAGAAGATATTTGGAAGAATGCTTGTAACCAAACAGTTGTTGGCCACCATTGACTACCATAAAAACTCATTTCCAGAAATAGAAATAAGTTAGCCGATTTTTTTATTCATTTATTTATTTATTTATTTTAAAGATGTAAACTCTGTATATCCAAGAATACACATGCATCTATTTTAGTTTGAATTTATTTATATTGAGCTTTTTACATAACACATTATTCTAAAAGAACCTTACCGAAAAAATGACAGTCTGGTGCATGTTGATATGGTTTATGTGAATATATGAATATATGAAAATATATGAATACTGTATGTTTATGTACGTCTAACACTATAATATGAATTTTGATGTTTTAAATTAATTATGAAAATCAAAACTGCTTCCATCTTCATTGAGTAATGAGCCAAGATGAAAATCCCCATATTGAAATACATGGAGGTCTCTTCCCTCATCATTAGTTCTGTGCGAGCAGCACATTGTTTATTGAATTTGCCGCTGAATCCATTTGGTCGAGACCTTCGTGTAATAAAAGGCAAATGATACCCCTCAGGAAAATCTTTTAAGGATATTTAATCAAGACAGGATTAGAATTAATTTTCTGTGACTCCCCGGGACTCTCTCCTCAACTCAATTTGAGAGATTCTCAAAGCATGAAACGATATGCGGTGAAATCATTATTAGACAGACATTTAGTTCCCAACAAGGTTAAATCCTGTTTAGCCTAAAACAAGGTTAAACTGAACCACAGATTTGTGACGTTTGTGTAAAATGAATTTAGATTGTAGAGGAGAAATAACTGAGAAATGAGAATTGTTTGAGTTCATATTGAGATCTTCAATAATATTGACTTTTGATCGCAGACTTGACAAATCTGAGCTCAGGTTTGACACATTGTTAATGACAGAGACATTTCTGACACTTTTTCTCAGGAAAAACATATGAGATGCACGTGAGACTTATGCAGGAGTTTTCATTTGCTCTCCATTTAATCTCACCGGTGTCACTGAAAAAACAAATCATGGGCAGTAAAGTTATTGGTCATTATCTTTGCGATGAATCCACAAGTACACGATAAAAAACACATCAGGGTCAAACAATAAGCTTCTAATAACTCATAAGTCTCTTAATGGTGATATTATGTTCAGCTTTATCATCTTTGTGAACGGATTTATTTCCATGTTTATTTTGCAGAAATATAATTATATGAAGGTTTTATTGATGTGCTGTCTGTCTGCAGATTGAAGTGAGTGTCTGTGAGGATCTCTGCGTGGAGTCGTCCGGTGCCGTTGTCCTGTCATCTGTGATGTTGAGCATGTAAAGACTCTGGTGAGTACACTGGACATGAAAACATGTTTTCTTACGCCTCATTTGACTAAATGTCAAAGTTGAGCATTTGATGCCAGCCCCAGAAGATACAGCAAGAGTTGTATTATTTGATTGTATGTGTGAATTGCGTTGTATATATTGTGTTTATTTAGGTGTTTTTATAAATCACAGGAATTGGTTGGGTGTGATTGTTGACCTTTGGCTTCCCAGAGGAAAATATTAATGCTCAGCTGTGTTTCATTTAAGCATCAACTTATGTTTCTCCTAAAATTGTTTTGAAGAACAGAATTAAACAAGAGTGTAAACACACGACTAGCATGGAGGTGTAAAATGAATGTGCACTCTTAAAAAAAGGAGCTTCGAAAGGTTCTTCGATGCCATAGATAGAAGAACCTTTACCATCTTTCAAAGTATGTTTCTTTATTCAAAGTAAGAAAGAGATGGTTCTTTAAAGAACCTTTGTCTGAGTGGTCCTTTGTGGAACCAAACAATGCCTTTTAAGCACCTTTATTTTAAAGAGGTGTGATTGTAGAGGTATAATTATCTGGATTTGGATCAATTTGATGAAAAATGTTTGAGTTTGTATTAAGATCTTACTGTATTTTACCAATTGACTCGTTTGTATATTTATTTGGCCCAAGTAATTTTACAAGAAACATATGAGACTTACGTTTATGAAAGAAAACTCCATCAAATCTCGGGAGTTATTTCTGAGCAATAAGATTGTCCTCGGTGTTTGTTGTGGAAGAGAGTAATGACTTCGTGCCTGGGATCCGACAGGCTATAAATGAATTTGTCTTTGGCATGTCATCTGACCATGGACATACGGTGAAGAGAGGATAATGGGATTTCACCTCCACCGATGGGAGATTGAATGAGGGACCCCCGGGGGCCGATGTTTGGCATGTAGATGTGTGCACGGATCGATGTGTGCACGGCGCACGCTCCGGCACGGATTTATGATGTCATCGGTGTGACAGGTGACCTCGAGGCCGAATGACCGGTGTGTTTTCATCATTCTGATGGCTGGCGCGTGTTTAACTTCACAATAATTCTGATGCATCCAAACCTGAAAATTCACAACGTTTTTATGTTTAATCCCTAGACATCGTGCAGAGGAAAAGGTTATTGCTTCATTTCAATATCAAGCCTCAGATGTTTCTTCTAAGATTGCTCAGGAGAAATCAAGATGGTACTAATGAGAGTGCAATTGCTGAGACACATGAGGAGTACGGAGGTGTAAAATGAATGTAAAATCATCTGGATTTGGGTAAATTTGATGAGAAATGTTTGAGTTCATAGATCTTCAATAATATTGACTGGATTGCAGACTTGACAAATCTGAGCTCGGTTTAATCTCATCGCTTTTGAAACTCCAGTGACAGAGACTTATGTCAGATTTCAGACTCTTTTTCTCAGGAGAAATATCTGAGATTCACATGAAACATGAGCAAATGTTTAATTATAACGTGAAGGTCCGGGCTGGTTTGAAACACCTAAAGGCGGTGAAAGATCAGACTGACAGACTCTCTGGAGTAAAAGGGTAAAGATATGATGAGAGTGTAGGTGAGTGACAGACAGTTGAGAGGAATGAGAGTCTTCAGCAGCCACGGGGAGAGATGATGACACCGACCGAAGATGCTTCATCTGTTGAGTCATCTCTCACAATACATCATCATCTGAGCAGTCCGGCTATTCTGTCTGCTGTCAGACGCTACAGCAATCTCAGCCTGTGTTTGTCTGTCGGGTTATTGATCGGATAATCAAATGATTATTCTAACATGTTAGGACAACATTTCCTCAGTTAAGCTGAAGAAGAGAAGCTCTTAAAAAAGCTTTCCTTTCAGACTGAGTGCTTTAGATTTGCCTTGTGATTTTTGTTTTGATAAATAAATTGGCAATGAATGTAGTTACAGAATATGTATAAAAGTGATGATACTGTCTTCTTGGAAACATTTGAGAAGGGTACAACAGTTTGAGAAGGTTTAAGACACGTTTAGAAAGTTTGAAAAAAGTTTAAGCAGGTTTGAGTGGGGTTAAAAAGAGGGTGAAAAAATTAATTTTTGGTGTTAGACACCTTGACCTTAAACTTGAATATTTGATATTCAAGAAATAATATTCCGCTACAGAAGTGAAGAATATGAACCCATGTCTTAACATCTATGAATTTTACATCAGCTTACATCTGCAAGGTTATTTCATCATTATTTATTTATTTATTTCATGGATGTAAATGAATGTATGTAGCCTGAAGGACAGGCAGAATATCAGTTGTTTATTGAAGCTCGGAAACGTTAGTTTAATGACTCTGATCTCCATGAGACACATACATGTATCACACACCTACACGTATGTACACACACACACACACACACACACACACACTGATACCTTTATTGCAAAACAGATAAAACGTGCTAGAGTGTTTAGGGATGCTGTTAAGATGTGCTGGGTGGTTAAGATGTTTTGGTGGTTGCCAAGGTGTTCTGGGTGGTTGCTAAGGTGTTCTGGTGATTGCTATGATCTTCTGGTGGTTGCTAAGGTGTTCTGGGTGGTTGCTAGGATGTTCTGGTGGTTGCTAGGATGTTCTGGTGGTTGTTAAGGTGTTCTGGTGGTTGCTAAGGTGTACTGGTTATTGCTAGAATGTTCTGGTGGTTGCTAAAGTGTTCTGGTTATTGCTAGGATGTTCTGGTGGTTGCTAAGGTGTTCTGGTGGTTGCTAAGGTGTTCTGGTGACTGCTAGGATGTTTTGGTGGTTGCTAAGGTGTTCTGGTGATTGCTAGGATGATCTGGGTGGTTGCTAGGATGTTCTGGTGGTTGCTAAGGTGTTCTGGGTGGTTGCTAGGTTGTTATGTTTGGGTAGCTATTACATTCTGTGTGGTTGCTAGGATGTTCTGGTGGTTGTTAAGCAGTGGCGATCCGTGACTCCTCTTCCGGGGAAGCAGTAATGTGAAGCTCGGCAAAACATGTATTTAGCCCGTCATGTGTGTGGCACGTCATGTCAAAATACGTGCCTGCTGCAGACGCGTCGAGAGGGTTAGGGTTAGATTGGGATAGTTATTGATTGTTTTCTTATCATAATATCTGCCAGATAATGATTGTACCGTAGTTTCATTTGCGCTGTTACAGGATGAATTATTATGAATTGTAATTCACAGACAATGTTTAAGACTAGTCCTAAAATACTAAAATAAATGTTTGAGCTTTCAAAACTGAAAATAACTTGCCCTGGCATATCTTAAAATATGTCTGTGCGATTGTTTTGTCTCAAGATGCACACCAGAAAAAAATGTTTCCAAGTCATTTTATAAAAGTGACTTAAACATCTTAATTTAACTAAGGCGTAGTCCTGGCTTAAGATAAGCCTTGTCTGTGAAACCGGGCCGTTGAGGCTTAGTGGTTAAGTGATGTGAACAAAACTCAAACCCAAAGCATCAGCAACAATAACGTGACTCTCTCGCTCTCATCTTAGTCTTATTTTTTTCTTTCTTTTCCAGTATCTCATATAAGCTATCTGTTAGTATTAGACAGACACAGTGTGTCTTATACTGTATTATGGGATGACATTGTGCATGTGGATTGTGCAGCTTCCTCAGGGTAAATGATTCAGCAACTTCAGAGTGACAATAAATGCACACCATATGCTCGTGTATTGCAAGATCACACACACATGCACACACACACTAAAGTGTTTAAGCATCTCACTGTCAGAGAAATGACGGAGCATCTTGCCATATTCATCGAAAAATGCTGTAACTTGCTTTTGGGACGTCTGCAGTAGTGTATCCATCTCTCACTCTCTGATAGTTTCATGAGGGGTTGAGACAGATGGATCATTGCTTGTGAGACTCACGGTTGTGAAACCTTGCTGTAATGCATAACAAGGAACAACACACAAAAAAACAATAAATAGCTGTTAATTAATGAAGGGTTGACGATTCTTTGAAAAAATGTCCGTAAAATAATATAAAGTCAAGTTAATTTATGTTTGTTTGGTTATACTGTAGATAAACAGCCGGGGGAAAATGAAGAGCCCATTCCAAACGTTCATTTAATCATCATTTCTAGATGTATTGTGGTCGTTTCAGTCCAGTGTCTGTTGAATTTCAACAAAATCAAACCTCAAGAGTGACAAAGTCATCCAACAGTGACAGCATGACAAGACACATGAAAACTGTTTATCACAAAAAATAATATTAGGTACAAATATGACTGTTGTGTTGCTTAAAAGTGAATCTGAACTTGTTTTCTTTGCAGTCTTTGAGGTCTGAAAAAATACAGAGCATCTTTTCTGTTATCTTCACATGTTTCTCCAGTTTTCATTTTCTGCAAATAAATGCAAATAGAAACAATATTTTAATTTAAAATGTAAGTGAAATACTGTTAGTAGTTCACAGAATGAATCAAAAATGACCATTTCACCTTAACACATACCTGTAAATACTGTAGTCAATTCAGAAAAACTGAAAATAATTTGGAAGACGGTATGCAAAATGTTGGCTTTAATAGTAAACAAACAAACATTGTATAGCAACCACGCTCAGTGTAGGTGCTCGACCAAAAAAACCCATCTTGAAAGCGCCAAAAATATTATCTTCCCACCTTCGGTGACGTTTCCAGCCACCCGTCCTCTCCATCCTGCTGTGTTTTTCAGGACTGAAAGGTGGAGGAAGATTTTTGTCACCGTGTTTTGGGAATGACCCACATACTTCTCTGAGTCTCTCTCATTTAAGCGAGAGGATAAACAAACAGAGAACAGAGTGGAATGCAGAGGAGCTCCACAGCTTGAATGTCAATGAAACTACATTCAGAAGAGAACACAATGCAAAGGCGACAGACCATTGCTGTACGGTGGCTAAGGTGTTTTGGGTTGTTGCTAGGGGTGGTAAGAGAGGTTGCTATGGTGGGTGCTAGTGTTTCTGTAGCTCAGTTGGTAGATCTTCGACAAAATCGTATAAAAATATACTTTGGATGCATTGTAAGTCACTTTGGATAAAAGCGTCTGCCAATAAATGAAAAACAAAATATGTACTTCATTTTAAAGATTTAAAGGAACATGTTTGGTATTGGCATTTTAATGGAAAAAAATTACAAAAGTATTGGATACGGTTAATTGTTTCCTTTCTAAAATTGATTTTATTTTCTAAAATGTCACTTTAAACAGACTGATACGCTCTTGTATACTGTTGTATATTTCACTGGTTTGCACTCTATCTGCTACCTATCTTCTTTTTTTTTTTTATATCCCTGCTTGTATTTTACATATATATAATAATCTGTATTTATCTGTATCTTTTTTTAAATATTTTTATTCTGTGTTAGTGTTATTTGTATGCACCATGGGTCTGAGAGTAACGCAATTTCAATCCTCTATATGTATGTACTGTACAAGTGGCAGAACTGACAATAAAGCGGACTTTGACTTTGACTAAAATGTAAAATTTATTTTATTTCCATTCGGAGTCCTCCAAGAGCATCAGGTTCTCCTTGACATTCATGTTTGTGAATTTAAGTTGGTTTCATTGTCCTATTTCCCGTTGCACTCGTGGTTCTGCCAACAACCTCCTCCAAAAGAAACATCCCATATCAGGAGCCGACAGAAGCCTCTCGCACACACACTTCAACTCAAAGCTGCACAGCGTCCAATCAAAAGAGCCAGTGACATTCAGACGCTTTTGTGAACCTCTGAAGCGTCCCTGTATGAATATGAATGTGAGCGTTTTGTGATTGGTTGAGCTGTAGTTGAATGGCAGCGTCAGACAGGCCGCTTATTAAAGATCACCAGAGACTTCAGATTCAGAATTCAGACTGTAAGACGTGACCGTCGTGAGATATAAAGACATTCTAATGTGTGTCCGGTTGAGAGTGTTATGTTGTCTCTAGGAAATGCACATCCTATAAACTGCTTGTCTAACAGTTTGTTAGTCTGGTTTGACACTTGCTAATTGGATTGTTTCTGGAGACTTTCTAGGCAATGCCTGTGAATCGATGTTCCACTTGTTCCCTTCAGAAAGTGTTTATGTTGGAATATGGCAGTGATATTACATTAACTGTCTGTCTGAGCTTTAAAGCAATGATGGAGATATTAAAACATGTCTGAGGCTGTGTCTGAAGCCGCTCCCCATCTCCTATATAGTGCACTATATCGTGTTTCCACCATTTTGTGGTGTCCGGAACCTGAGTGAACTACTTCAATCCTTACCTTCGTTCACTCTTTTGTACCCACAATGCACTCTGATTTTGAGTGTACGTTCGATGCGCGACGACTGCTTGATTAGAATCAGCTGGAGGAGAGTGACCGTTAATGCCACGAAGGCACGCTTACACTGGGTCAGTGGTGTAAAGTATTGGAGTAAATGTACTTAGTTACTTTACTTAAGTATCTTTTTGGCTACTTTGTAGTTGTACTGAGTATTAAAGATATTAGCAACTTTTACTCTCTACTTTACTACATTTTTGAACAAGTATATGTACTCTTTACTCCACTACATTTGTAATGACTAATGCATTTACACATTACATTTTGCATGGCACCTATCTTATAATTAATATTGCCATTTACAGGGCATTGAAGGTACTACAATCTTGTGGATTTTGCCATAACTTACAAAAACTTGTCAACATGGCTTCTTTATATGAATATGAGTGCAGTATCAGGTAGATGTCAATCGCTGGCGGTTTATACACGGTTAGCCCTTACCCGCTATTTCTACAGTAATATATTGGCAACACTGTTGCCAGCTAGTTACTGTAGGTCACACATCTACAAAAGCTCTTATTTTTAAAACTAACTCTTCCTAAATGTGCTCTAAACATGTTTGCTCAAAATTTGACCATGTGGTGGGACTATTGCCATGAAGTGATGTAAACCAGTAAAAAGAATGTATAGTATTTCAATTTTCAAAAGTGCTCTCACACTATATAGACAAAATATTAACCTATAGAATGAGTCGGACACAGAGAAATGAACAATTCACATATGAATCTCAACAATGGTGACAATCAACTGAACAGCTTCATGCTGCAATGCATGCTGGGTACATAGTACAAAACTCATTCATGATTGTTTGTCACCATTGATGAGGTTTGTATGTCAAGTGTCTAACTGTGTCTCAATTGCAAAGAAAGATTTTCTGACAGAGATCTTTCCATTATAACATGTAATCACTTTACCAAACATATCTTAATAAATCTTAAATGCTATATTATTATTATTTAATGATTGAATTCTTTCAGATGTATCTTCAGTTACTAAGCAAACATAAAGTTGCGGTTCCTGTAAAGTCCCTTTCAGTGTTATTGTATAAGTGTACATTTTAAAGCTACAAGAAAGTCAAAGAGTCCAACCAAAGCAAACACTGATCGCCATAATGGTGACTTAAAACATAATTGAACCACTATGAACTAGAGTTAAATCTCAATAAGATCTTACACAGATGACAGAAATAAAGTGAAAGTGGTGTCTGTAATATGTGAAGATGTTATTGATGTTTGTGTTTAATTCTCCTCTGGTGAAATCTTGACAGATTTATTGTGTTCATCTGTTATTTACACTTGTTCATCTAAGACTGTGTGACTTAAGTGCGTTAATAGATTCTTTATAAATGTATCTTCAAACAGCCATTGCAGTAGTTTACTGTAAAACACCTACAGTAACTAGCTGGCAACAGTGTTGCCAATGTATTACTGTAGAAATGGCAGGTAAGGGCTAACAGTGTATGTGAAATGAGGACATGACTGCAGCTGGCGATGAGGCCCAAACCAGCATGTCCAGTGCAAAAAGGCTTTGACTTTTTAATTCTACTTAACATTATTTTATTTATCTGTTATATTGAAGAGACCTTTTTGAAGGACTTTGGTTTACTTATGAGCACTTGAGCTTAAATGAGACTTAGGGTGTTTGTAATGACGTAGGTTATGGTGTCGACCATGATTTGTTGCAATTTTGAGGTGTTCAGTCTTATTATGATTTAAGAAAATAAATGCGATTGCTCACCTCACAAATCAACTGTTTCTAGTTTTTCACTGATGTGTCTCTTAAGTGTTGAGGACTAGTGCTGCTTTGAGCCTACATTCAGTATGAGTAAAATACTCAAGTACTGTTAAAATCAGATACTCGAAGACTTTTACTCAAGTCGTTTTGGAATTGGTGACTTGTAACTTGTAATGGAGTAATTTTCACTGCAAGGTATCTGTACTTTTACTTAAGTATGGTTTTCAGGTACTCTTTACACCTCTGCACTGGGTTCACAGCAAACGCGAATTAAGCGTTTTGCGCGAGTAAATTACATGCAAAGTCAACGCGAACTCGCGGCAGGCGGTGCGAATGACGCGAATCGGGCGGCGCGATTGCCGCGAACGCGCGTCAATCTCGTCGTCCGCGAAGGTTGAAAATATCTGTCAGATCGCGTCACTCACGCGATAATAACGAACTTTTGTGGAACGTGATTGTTCGCGGTAGGTGTGAACCCAGCATTATACACTCGTGTTTGTTCTTGTTGACAGTTATTTTCGTGTTTTTGAGAATAAACTGATTAAATGAATGTTATAGACTATGGTGCTTTATTTTAAATATATTAAATAATTGTATTAAACGTTAAAGTATATAAACGTGGCAAACAGTTGTTTTGTTCTCTTTATTAAAAAACTAATACAAACAACAACGTGACAAAAAAGGTGAAAATGAACTTTACCATTTTATTAAGCAATCCATGAAGCCACACAGGTGTAAGGTAACCGTTATGTCGAATGTCCGCGACAGTACTGTCACACCGTGTCTACACTGGATGCGACACCACAAGAGACAATAGAACGAATTAGAACCCATTATAATTTTAAAATTTGTCCACACCGGAGTGGCTGTAATGCACCTATAAGCTGGTTTGCCAACCGCTAGTTAAACTCAAGAAGAAGAAGAAGTTACTTCCGCTAGCGCCTCAGAATAGTTTACCAAGTCCCTTGCACATCTGCCACAAATACGTCTAGATGATGTAGAACGTCTTGCAGACAAATTTTCGCTAACGACAAGATCAAAGCTAGAGAAAGGATACAAATTCTTCGTTGAACAGTACTTGTTTGATTATGAAGGTAAGTGTTTTGTTTTCTTTTTGTGTTAGCGAAGGTGCTAGGATAAGTACTTGAATACGTGTTCTGTCAGTTTTTTTTCTCACTGTTGTTAAATTCCAGCGCGACGGCAAAACAAAAGTTCTTCTTCTTCTTCTTCTTCTTGTTTGTTGCAAGATGGATGTTATGATACACTGCTTTGCAAAAAGGCGGAAGTTAAGTGACGTCATTGTGAAAAGGGCGTATTACGTCAGTGTCTGAAATCGTTCACTCATTTTCATTCACTTCTTCCCCATATAGTGGACTAAAATGTCATTCCCTATATAGGGAACAGTGAAGGAGTGAGCGAGGGAATGATTTCAGACACAGCATGAGTGTTTTTATATGAAACTAATGCAACAGAAATGTCTGTGAATATGAAACACCAGTGCAGCTTTTTCAGGTACATGATGCATCTCATTCATTATTAAATTTTAATGTCAGACTGTTTTTATAAAAGGTCACAAGATTCGGACATTTATTTTTCACTCGTGTTAAGATGTAAGTAGTAGTGACATTTTAATAAGAATAAGATCAACTCTCTGTGTGTGTCTGTGATATTGAGATCAGACTGAGGTACACTCAATATCAACCTGAGATATAATGTTTATAACCAGCCGTCCGCTTCAGAAGACCAATGAGAGAATGCGTGTCTTTTTTATAGCATTGTCATTGTTGTTCTTAATTCTGATTGGATACATCGTGAAAGATGTTACTTTGACATAAATAAGCAATTACTAATGTTACTGTGTTTTACAATTTAGCTAATAAACATGTTCTTAAGCTATAGTTTAAAATTCTGCCATCACTAACAGTATTCATCCACATGTCATTTCAAACCCGTATGACTTTCTTTCTTCTGCAGAACACAAAAGAAGATATTTAGAAGAATGTTGATAACCTCTGATGCGACATTTAAAGCTTGATGTCGACTAGTCGCGGGTCATGTGATTTTGACACTGTACCTTTAAGAAGAGGCTGACTGTCCCGCGGGACGGATGTCATTTCCACCTGCTTCAGCGGGATTCTGTTACACTTCCCGGCAATAATATATGTTATCTTATCCTGCTTCCGCACGCATCATTCACAACGTGTCCTGTTTTCGTCTGCAACATTCACTTTTTTAACCCCTACACCAAATCCCATTGACTTCCATTGTGTGCGCACAAAACCACCGTGACATTTCTCAAAATATCTTCTTTTGTGTTACACTGAAGAAAGAATCACATACAGATTTACAACCACAGGAGGGGGAATACATGATGACAGAACTAAACATTTTGGGTGAACTGTCCCATGTTGAGGTTGTTTCGACGGCCGGCGTTTGACCGATCCCAAACGTTTCAGAAACAAAGCCATTGAACCTTTTCCCAGCTTCATGAACAATTCATTTGATGCTAAAGACCTCTTTTAATCTTGATTTCCATCTTGATTTCTGTGCCGGATCCGCACATTTCCCGTCCCGCCGTCGCATGTCATCTGTGTGTTGTGTTGTAGGTGCGTGTTTGCATAAAACATCACTGTCTGTCCTGATGTACATCTCTTTGCTGCGACGACCCTCATGTGGTAAGAATTCAAATGAGCGGTCTGGAGAATGAATTTCAATGTGTCATTCATCATTCTGTGGGTTGTGGTCCTGCTGTCGCCCCCTTTAAACCTTCATTTGCCTTGCGGTCACTGGTGTATTACAGTTTCATTTAATATGCTCTCATAATGTATGTATTATTCATATCTGGCTAATGCTCCCTTTCCTTTTTTCAACCATACAGCATGAATGTAAATACATGACACACATCATCTCTAAATGATCATTCCCAGCCCCTTCACATTTAGTAAATCATAAAAGATCATCATGAACTATTTCTCGTGTTATTGAAGGATTGGACCTGTCAGCAGCTCACAAGCATTGTTACAGAAGTCTGAAAGTAAACCAGGTCAAAGAAAAAGCGTTTGTGATGCTTTTAGTGTTCTACCGGTGAATTGTCACCTGTTGTGGAATTCTTTAAGGCAGCTTATTGACAATTTTACAAAACGTAAACAACACGAGTCCAGTAGAACTTCCTGTTTGAGCAAAAGAACATTTAGAGTAGAACTGAATTAAAATGTTAAACAAGACCTAAAGGTGCTGTGTGTAATATTAAGGAGGATCTATTAACAGAATTGCAATATAATATACATAACTATGTGTTCAGAGGTGTATAAAGACCTCACATAATGAAGCGTTATGTTTTATTACTTTAGAATGAGCTATTTCTGTCTACATACGCCGCGGGTCCCCTTACATGGAATTCGCCATGATGTTTCTACGGTAGCCCTAAATGGACAAACTGCTCTACAGAATGCATTTCGTAAATACGTTATCTCCATCGGCAAAGAAGCGAAAACGTGACAACATCTATGTCTTGTGAGAGCCACTGTAGTGCTTTGAAAGGGAGGTGTGAGTGAGGAGTGAGCCGTTGGTTGCAATTCTCAACCTCACCACTAGATGCCGCTAAAACTACACATTGCTCCTTTAATCAGATTTAAAAATACATGTGAAAAAAGTGCATCAGTGTCCGAGGACACCTGGATCCTTTGTAAGTCACAAAGATCACCGTCGAGTCCAGTCTCCGTTTTTTTGTTTCTCCGTGTTTTACCACTCAAAGGAACGTGTCCTTGCACGAAAAAGTGACGTCAATGCATACCCTCAATTAATCCAGCATGCTACAGTAACTTCCACGCACTAGACGGATGAATATTAATTGATTTTCCATGATGCTGGACTCACAGCATTTCAATTATTCATTGCACTTGCTCCCTTTCGATTCACTTTCTGTAGTTTTTAAATGATTCCAGTTGATCAGACAAATGTTCTCCGTGCAGGACAACAGATTAAATTCAGATGAAGTATAATCTAAACTCTCTTCTTATGTTTGATGCATTGTGTGTAGAAGTGTGAATGTTTTTTTGACTGTGTATACAATATTGACAGGCAGCTCGGTTTTCTAATAACATGTGTAATGGAGCAGTCGTGGTGTTGTACAACAGAACCTGTGATACTGGTGATGGGAACGTGCCAGACTGGTGAGCAACAGAAAGGACACGAGAGATTCGAGTACTATAGGGTCAGTTGTGTTTTATGGGTGTGCCGAGATGGGTGTCTGTGATACGCAGAGGTGGACAGTAACGAAGTAAATTTGCCTGAGTACTGTACTTAAGTACACTTTTTGAGTACTTGTACTTTAACTTGACTACATTTGAAAGACAAATATCATACTTTTTACTCCACTACATTTATAAAAAGGTCCAAAAGTAGAAAATGGTTTCTATGTAGCGGGGTTTCCTGTGTGCGCAATTTATCTGGCTTGCGATCTGCCAGGACCTTTTACTGTTGCCAAGTATTTCAGTTTTTCTAAGCTCGCGGTTTTCCGGCAAGCTTTGAATGGCCATTTGGCAGATTTTTTTAACGTAAATCTGGCAACTCTGGGATCTTCCCCGCTAAACTAATGTAAATGTAGGCTCTGCTACACCATTGATAGCGCTCTGCAAAGGCAAATAGAACAATAAAAGACGAAAAAGGCACGTTAAAGTGTGGTGTAATCATCTGTGAGTTACGATCAGTCAAAGATCGTAGAAACATTGTCATGAAAATGATCGGCATAACGGCTAAACGGTAAATAACCATCACATACACCTTGAGCTACACGTGCGTGTTAACTTCTGATCTGCTGTTATATCATTTAAAGCGATTTGGAAAATGAATGATGTTTTTACTGAAGTAACTATAGTTGAAGTATTCCTGTTGAAATAAAAACAATAGAACCCTGCCCAAAATACAACATAAAATGTAATGGATTTAATGGTTATAAATGGGAATTGTACTATGGATACTTGTTGTCTAGTTGTTTGTGATGGATTCTATTGATGGGATGGTAAATCCTATTGGAATAAAACCCAAAACACACTACAAAGAGGAATTTAATTTAAAAATCTCATTCTAATTCAAAAATTCATTGTTTTTTTTCAGCAGGGATGGTATTTGCATTAAAACCACAGTATCCACAAATTTACCATTTTCTAAATATAGGAACCATACTCCAATTAATAATCTTTAGTAAAACCACAGCAACTAAACATACCATAGTTTCATTATATTCATTATTATACTAGCTATAGTTTATGTTTGTAGTTAAATTATGGTAATAAGTCCAACAAACACATGGCTTCTACACTTTACTATTTACAAGAACCTTACTACTTACTGGTAAATTGCTGCTAAAACTGGTAAAGGGAATATACAAAATAAAAGAACACTGCTCATAAATACATATAGGCCTAGGGGGCTAATGAGGATAATAGGCTAAATGATCATACAGGATTATATCTAAACTAAACATATGTGTGCTAAACATATAAAGCTCTTAAAGGAGTTGCTCACTGCAAAATTTGCCCCCATTGACTTTCCATAGTAGGAATAAAAACTACTATGGAAAGTCAATGGGGGCAAATTTTGAAGTGAACTACTCCTTTAATACCACTGATTCTGTGAGCTACTCGGTGTATTCAGTAGGGTGCTTCAGAGGCATAAGGTATACGACAATAAAACAATGCACAACTGACATAAAGGAAATTTACTTTTAATACTTGAGTACTTTTAAAAGCACGTACTTCTGTACTTTTACTCAAGTAAGAATCTGTCTTTACAACTTTTACTTGTAGTGGAGTAATATTTGACCAGTAGTATCTGTACTTTCACTCAAGTAAGGAAGTTGTGTACTTCGTCCACCTCTGCTTACACCTGTGTGGCTTCATGGATTGCTTAATAAAATGGTAAAGTTCATTTTCACCTTTTTTGTCACGTTGTTGTTTGTATTAGTTTTTTAATAAAGAGAACAAAACAACTGTTTGCCACGTTTATATACTTTAACGTTTAATACAATTATTTAATATATTTAAAATAAAGCACCATAGTCTATAACATTCATTTAATCAGTTTATTCTCAAAAACACGAAAATAACTGTCAACAAGAACAAACACGAGTGTATAATGCTGGGTTCACACCTACCGCGAACAATCGCGTTCCACAAAAGTTCGTTATTATCGCGTGAGTGACGCGATCTGACAGATATTTTCAACCTTCGCGGACGACGAGATTGACGCGCGTTCGCGGCAATCGCGCCGCCCGATTCGCGTCATTCGCACCGCCTGCCGCGAGTTCGCGTTGACTTTGCATGTAATTTACTCGCGCAAAACGCTTAATTCGCGTTTGCTGTGAACCCAGTGCAGAGGTGTAAAGAGTACCTGAAAACCATACTTAAGTAAAAGTACAGATACCTTGCAGTGAAAATTACTCCATTACAAGTTACAAGTCACCAATTCCAAAACGACTTGAGTAAAAGTCTTCGAGAATCTGATTTTAACAGTACTTGAGTATTTTACTCATACTGAATGTAGGCTCAAAGCAGCACTAGTCCTCAACACTTAAGAGACACATCAGTGAAAAACTAGAAACAGTTGATTTGTGAGGTGAGCAATCGCATTTATTTTCTTAAATCATAATAAGACTGAACACCTCAAAATTGCAACAAATCATGGTCGACACCAGAACTTGTACTTCGTCCACCTCTGGTGATACGACAGGCCTTGTCCCTGTTGAAAAAACAGCATATGTTGGGTGAGGTATGTTTTGATGCTGGTTTGACCATCTTAAAACAGCTATGGACCATCTTAAACCAGCACAAACCAGCAAACCAGCATATGCTCAACAGGGGTGTTTTTTTGTGGTTTGGAGCTTTTATTGTGACTCCTTCCCCTTGTATGACTTTTGAGTAAGCAATTGTGTCTTTACTTACAATTAATTAATCATGACTAAATATTAAGTGTATTGTTCTGTTTTACACCAAAAACAAAGAAAATCCAGTTGAATTTAAACCAACAACATGCATGAAAATGTTGGTACCAAGAAGTGCCGTGAGAAACATCTAAAAGCTGTTGCATTTGAAGAATTTTACTTTCTATGTTTAGTCAGATAAACGAAACCGATGGGGCATTTAAGTAGTCAAAAGAGTAGTAGTTTGCTTATTTTGGTTTGCTGAAGTCACCAATTGGGTGTTTAGTGTACGCTCATGTCGATAAGGAGTTTGATGTGTATTTCTGTGGAGAGCCGAGTTTATTCAATGATTGACAGTCAGAGTCATGATTTCCAATCTATAATCTGTGTTTTATCAACCGAGTTATGATGGTTTATTGTAGAAATCAATATTTTATGTGAACAAATGATCAACCATGATTCATTTATAAATAAGTGCACAGCAAAATCGCCAGTGTTAAAAAAAGTCAAATGAACACTCACAGTGTTATATAATCCACACTCTCAAAGTGTGCATTATACTGTATATACACTGTGAGAGTTCATTTGACCTTTTTTAACACTGGCGATTTTGCTCTGTGTACATGCACTAGCAACTAGAAACCATTCACTACACCTTAGCAACAGCCTAACAACCATTTTTCTTGCATGATTTCATAATTTTTTTGGTTATTCTCAGTACTTGTTGAAGTGATGTTTTGTCACCCGTGTGATCGCAGGTCGAGGCGTCTCATTATTCCAGGTTTGGTTTGTATTCGGCAGTGAAATGCCTTGACAATATTTCGTTCGAGTCTCTTGTTCTGATGAAACCCAGTGCAACATGATGTGAAACATGTTACAGGTTTGCATGTACAGTAGCTTCAGCAGCAGATTATAAATGCAGAGAAATGAGCAAGAAGCAGTAAAACATGAGAAAGAAGAGCTTGTGTAGTAATAAAAGTGAGGAACGGTATAGTTGAATGCGTTCTCCTGCTGATGTGAGGTATTAGTCATGGGGTCAATTAACATGCATTTAAAATCCTTCGAGGATGTGAGGATGAAGGTCACGTTTCATCTCGATGGCAAAAGTGAAGCATTTGCATGCAGAAAACAAAGATTTTTGCATTGACATTATTTTTAATGACAGTAATGTTTCAGAGGTTTTATTCTTTTTTTCTATTGCCTTGAATCTTAAGTAGAAAGAAATCGTTGTCAGAAATCTGGTGCACTCTGGTGTTCCTCTGAAGCACAGAGGAATTGCTATTCAGTTCATGTGAACATGCTACCTTTTATCAAAAGCATGCTTCCACATGCAAGCTGTATACAACTCTGTATTAAAAGCTGTTTATCTGGTGCTGCTAGACCTTAGTGCTGCATTCGATACCATTGACCACAGCACACTCCTACATAGACTCGAAAATTATGTTGGCATTAAGGGAATAGCTTTGAAATGGTTTAAATCTTATTTATCCGACCGTTTTCAATTTGTAGCAATAAACAATGAGGTGTCACGCAAATCGCAAGTCCAGTACGGTGTACCACAGGGCTCAGTCTTAGGGCCTCTGCTCTTCGCATTATACATGCTACCTCTAGGAGATATAATAAAGCGACACGGAGTTAGCTTTCACTGTTATGCTGATGATACTCAACTTTATATTTCCTCGAAGCCTCATGAAACACAGCAGTTCCATCGAATAATGGAATGCATAGTCGATATAAAAAACTGGATGAGTAACAACTTTTTATTACTGAACTCGGACAAAACGGAAGTGTTACTTATTGGACCGAAAACTGCTATAAGTAACAACCAAGAATACTGTTTAACTATTGACGGATGTTCCATAAAACCCTCGTCGTCAGCAAAGAATCTTGGCGTTCTATTCGATAGTAATCTGTCATTTGAGAGCCACGTCGCCAACACCTGTAAAATTGCGTTTTTCCATTTTAAGAATATATCTAAACTACGTCATATGCTGTCAATCTCAGATGCAGAGAAGTTAATTCATGCATTCATGACATCAAGACTAGATTACTGTAATGCACTGTTAGGTGGTTGCCCTGCAGGCTTATTACAAAAACTCCAATTGGTCCAAAACGCGGCAGCTCGAGTTCTTACACGTACAAAAAAGTATGAACATATTAGCCCGGTTCTGTCAACCTTGCACTGGTTACCTATAAAGCATCGCGTTAACTTTAAAATCTTGCTTATTACCTATAAAGCCTTACATGGTTTAGCTCCTCAGTACTTGAATGAACTCCTTTTGTATTACAGTCCTTCACGTGCATTACGCTCTCAGGCGTCCTGTCAGTTGGTAATACCTAGAATTTCAAAATCAAGTGCAGGTGGTAGATCCTTTTCCTATCTAGCGCCTAAACTTTGGAATAGTCTTCCCTGCACTGTCCGGGAGGCAGACACACTCTGTCAGTTTAAATCTAGACTAAAGACGCATCTTTTTAATCTTGCATACACTACTCTTCCATAATATAAATCTTCAGAGGGTTTAGGCTGCATTAGTTAGATCAACCGGAACCAAAAACACAACTGATGTACTTGTTGCATCAAAGAGTACAGAACAGTACTCTACTCTCAGCCAGTCTTGTCTCATTGTTCCAAGGTTACCACAGCGAGCAGGATGCAGTTCATGGCCTGACCTGATGGTAGAGCGGAGAATGGGAAGTGGGGACCTGACAAGAGCTGAGATGATAGAGCTGGATAAAGAAGGACGCGGTCTCTTGACATGTCTTCACCACAAAACTTCAAATGCTATTAGATTATTAATGATAATCTTAAACTATAATTTATTTTATTATTAAGTTTATTTATTTTATTTAGCCTTGTTGTGCAAGTTCTCTGGAGCTTGTGCAGAGGCAGCAGCTTTTGCCAGAGGGGAACTGGAATCCCCTGGTTGGGCCTGGGTTCTCCTGAGGTTTTTTTTCTCGATTAGAGTTTTGGGTTCCTCGCCACCGTTTGCATACTGTTTTTGCACTATCTGCCTGACCGGGGGGGCTGCTTTAGAATCTTAAAGTTTTACTTAATTAATATTGCATATAGGAATTTATTATCTGTTATATTTGACCTGTGCTTCTCTCTCCTTTATCCTAAATGTGTGCTCTCACTGAGCGTGTGTGTGTGTGCGTACTTGTCTGTGTACGTACGTGTGTGTGTGTGTTGTGTGTGTGTGTGTGTGCGTGCGCATCCGTGTGTGTGTGTGTCTCTGTGTCTGTGTGTGTTGGTGCGTGTTGTGTGTGTGGAGTGTTTTGTGTGTGGGTGTGTGTGTTGGTGCGTGTTGTGTGTGTGGAGTGTTTTGTGTGTGGGTGTGTCTGTCTTCTGTGTTTTCAACCTTTTCTTGTTTTTGCAGGTACAACTTTGATTGTTTTGCTTGTAGTCAATGTGTCTCATGTACAGCTGCTTTGTAACAATGAAAATTGTAAAAGCGCTATATAAATAAAGTTGAGTTGAGTTGAGTTGAGAAATCATCAGAATAAATACAGTACACAACAAATACGGTGATGTACACAACCAAACAAACATTTACGTCACTTGTTAATTTTACCTCCACAGTTTAGAATGATAGTGAACTTATGAAAACAATGCAGTAACACAAATTTAGCTTTACAAATACAAAAATGTTGTAAAAGTCAAAACGGTTAGATCTGATTTGAAGAGTAGTCGCTCTGTGTGTAGAGATTGCAGAAATGTTTTTCTGTCGTTTTATCAAGCAGCTTCTTGAGATCTCATCCTGAAATGCTTTTTAAACGGTATTTACTCTTTTTTTTAGTTATATAGTGCTTTTAAAATTTTTATTGTAGCAAAGCAGCTTTACATACATAAAAAATAATAGTAATACATAAATAAATAGAATACAGTATACAGTATGATGTTGAACTACATGATGTTATTGCAAGTCTTATTGGCTACGTTTTCTTCATATTTAGTCCGAGTCAAAACACTTTGCAATGAAAATATATGTTTTATAATGAAAGCAATTGTTGGCACAGTGTAAGGTTGTAGGTTTGATTCTCAAGGGGATCACGCCTACCGTCTGAAAATGTCGGCCAAACGCATGAGCATTAATATGGCAGGAGACTTTAAAAATCATAGAAACATTATTCGTTTACTGTATATGTATTTATATAATGTCTCCTGAATAAAATCGCAGGCTTTCATTACACGTGATAATCTAAGAGGAAATCCTACAGAAAACCTTTCAGTGTGATCTGGTTCACCCTAACAAATCTGTCTGCAGAAGAAGCTCAGTGCTTCATACAAATGAAAGGAAAGCATTAAAGTATTCTCGTGAGCGTCGGAGGATTTAAAGGTTTTTTCTCTGCCGCTCTAAATCGTACAGCACAGCTTTACAGAACACACCCTCATTTGCATACTTCCATATGTAGATTGTCATGCATAATTAATATGCGTCGGATTTCTGCCCATGAGACATTAATGGACCTGCTGTTTAGTCAAGCCATGAGAACCCAGGAGTATTGGACGGGCGTTTATGATACGTGTTGTGTCATTAATATGCATGAGGACGGTCTGCTGAGGGTCTCAGACATGAAGGTGAGCGGAAGATCTCGCTGGATCAAAGACAGTTGAGCGCTTCACTTACAGCCGAGTGTATGTATTAACCGTGTATTTCAGACACATCTTTTCTAGTTTATATTTTCGTATTGATACATCGAGAACCAATTCTTCAGATGTTTAGATATCTGATACGTGTTGTTTGATGGTGTAGCAGAACTTGCTGGGATTTGAAATCATTAAGAATCAGAACAATAAGAACCTCACAAAGTGACAAACTTATAATAATAACAAAATAGTAGCAGTAAATTCTGACATGTACATGCCTCATGCTTGAAACTCCCACGACCGGTTTGTTTTCTCCACGTCTTTGAACGGAAGCCCGGTCACACTTCTGCCTCTAATGTGCTGGAAATTATTCTCATTTTACAGTGAGATTAGATTTGTGTCGTAACAGAAGAACCGTGCTACTCGCACACCCCTACATTCATCAAAAAACCATTTGCAGCGTTGCAGCGTGTCCACCAGGTCTAAAAAGAGACGAATGATGATTGCGGAGAGGAAGATGATTATTATTATTTCTTATTAATAGTTCCTGTGCTTTATCGCCATTTGTTTTGTGCAGACTCTAATGTAGATTCAACGTTGTGGAGAAGGGAAGATAGAAATAAAAAATACGAAAACCAAGGAACAAGGATATTTACCCCAACTTTTCAATGTGTGACAAAATGTCATCTGAGATAAAAATGGTAGAATCAGACCCATGTGCTAGAAGTGTCACGCGGTCCTTTCTGGAGCTTTGGATTGTTTTCAAGATGAAAAGTGAATGTTGGTGTTTGTTTAATGAAGTTCTCGTCTGATAGAAACGTCTTCACTGAAGGTCAAACACACCGTCTGACCTCCGTCTGCTGATCTGACTTCAGGAGGAACAGATGGCTTCTTGGGACTCGTTTCAACCTCCGAGTAAAAGCACAACTGAATAGTTTAGTTAGTTTAGTTTAGTTTTATTTATTTATACAGCACATTTATAGAACTTGTTCACCAAAGTACTGTACAGACATAATAAAAACAATACAAATACCAAAGGTAGAATAAAAATACACCGTTTCATTACAACAAATCCACATGTTTTCAGATCTTATTCATGTTTTAAATACTAACGTATTTCAGGATCATTTACAAATACAACATATGATGGACTAATGGCGCATTTCCACCGAAATGACCTGGAACAATTTGTCCCAGGAACGTTTTTCTCCGCAGACCTGTTGCTGTCTGCGTTTCCATAGCGGTCTAAAGTACCGTGAAGATAAGGCAAATCGGTCCCGTGACGTAGGACTGCATGTGATGGCTCCTCCCAGTCCAGGAGGGGGCGGTAATGTCTACCTACGATGACGTCACATAAAGCGACGGACACTTTAAGTATACATTTTCATTGCGGGTCATCGTTTCCAATTCCCGTTGGATTTCGTCCTCTGCAAAAACACTTATAAAGCCTGGACCTCGTCGTCAGTCCATCTTTCGTATTTTTTATCCATTTCAAACAGTAAACAGCTGAAACTGATTTTGGTCACACTTTATTTTAAGGTCCAATTCTCGGTATTAATAAACCATTCACTTATTAATAGTTAGTGAGGTAGTTGTTAGGTTTAGGTATTGGGTTGGATTAGGGATGTAGAATATGGTCATGTTGAATATGTGCTTTATAAGTACTAATAAACAGCCAATATGCTAAAAAAAAAATTATGCAAACTTCCCGGGTACATTTACTAATAAGAATAAGGGATAAGTCAGGATTTTACAGGAGATCAATGACATTTTGGTGCCGTGCTAGTATGATTATCACAGCACCACAATTTTTCAAATCAAAGTCGTAAAGCACAAACACAGCAGCAGACCTGAGGAACCGGTTTTATGAAAACCAAGGTTATTATTGTCATCTGAAACTGTTAGGAAGATAAACACCAGCTTTTTTTGTAAAAACTATTTGTAACTCTTTATTATTGACATTTTTATCGTGTTATCATGTTTTTATTGTGTGAGTTATTATTACTAAATCATTACTAAATCAAAACAACCCACCTGCAGTTTGATTGATATTAATTATATCTGATTAAATATAAAAAACATGATTTTATATCTGTTCTTGCAAATGAACTCTTCAAATTATTGGATTGACTAGAAAAACGACGGGAAAAACAAATAAAAAGGTGCATAAGAATACAAACTGAAGTTGAATAAAATGATGATTTTATTCATATTAATACAGTCAGAATGACACGTAAAATGACCCAGATCTTTAGCTCTAAACTTAATAATGAAAACTTCCAAAACTAATCATAATAAGTTTCTGAAAATACAAATGAGACAAAAAACTATGTACAGTACCGGCAAACATAAATACATTTCACAAAACAAAAGTGAACATTTTCAAAACCAGACTTTTCTAATGGAACCATGTTAACAGAAGGGCAGTTTGCCGACTCTTTTGAGATAAAGAAACGGCTGCACAAAGCCTGACATGACAGCGAAACACAAGCAAACAGACCAGCCCAAAAGAAACGTCTCATCCGCTACAATATAACGCAGAATAAGAGTGATGATGGCAGGGCCGTATGTTAACATGGAAGACGCGATCACCATGAGAATGATCCGGAAAGCTTTGATTTTATCCTGGTTTACTCTGTCTCTGTCTTTGACGTTGTCACCCGGTCCGGGGCGCACGAGAGCCTTGAGTACCATCATGCAAGTGTACAATTTAACCCCGAAAAACACCAGAAATCCTACCAATATGAAGTCATAAAGATGAACGATAAACACGATACTTAAAACACACGAGATGACAATCGCAGTCCATCCAACAGCCGAACACGCAATCCTGTATTTCATGCCTTTGAGTTTGAGGAACGTCAGCGGATGCAGAACCCCAAAGTAACGTTCCACACAGATGCAGGTCTGAAACATGGGTCGACCGGACCACAGAATCATTCCAATAAAGATGGTTTTCATACCACAGTCGGCACACTGAAAGAAATACTCTTGTATAAGGAACACGTAGGAAGTGCAGAAGAGGACCTCAACGAGAGTCGCGTTGAAGACGAAGATTTCGGTGGACTGTCCTCGGATCATCTCATTCACGCTGAGCCACAGGACGTAACAGTTCGCCGGAAGACCCAGAATCATGTTGACGCTCAGCGAGCATGCGATCAGATAATTAGGAGGAATCAAAGAATTGCTGGAGTTTTCCACGTAAGGTAACGCATCACACCCCGAAACATTTGTGTTCATGCCTGGATGTGTTTTTTCATCTTTTAAACATAAAAGTGAAGAGAAAAGGTGCAGTCGAGTCAGGAATGTGCGAGCAAACCGTATGAAGCGATTTTCATGTTTTAAAAGAATAATTGTATAGAAGATCTGGTGTTTTAGTTAACCGCCGAACTGATGCTCGGACTGAAGATGAATGCTGAAAAACTGTGTTGAAGTTCTGCTTTATGATTCAGTGCACCGCCTCGCACCTACACGACAGTTTTGCATTGATGCAACAGTCAAATTCTTGTTTGTCGAACAAAAAAAGTCATATCAAACATGCAAATAAAAAAGCAAATTTATTGCAACAGGTTTGTCAGGTTTAGAAAAACTTTTGTAAATTAGGCAGGTTTAAAGCATGACACCCGTATGAGATATCTTCACACTGTAAACATTTTAACTTGACCTGGCTGCCTTAAAATGTTTAGTTAATTCAACTTAAAAAGATTAGTTAACAACAGTCTTGCATCAAATTCATTCATTCAATCAAAAACCAGTCCGACCCTGGTAATAACTAATATTTTTTACAATGAATTAACTCAAAACAAATTTAAGTTGCACAACAAATCAATTTTTACAGTGTAAGGACAGAACATAGACATAAATACAGTAGATGCTGCTTTTAGTGCTTTGGTCCAGACGTCAATGACGTTTTCCTGGATACAAAGCACAGTAACATTTACATTTTAACTTTACATTTGAATGATTTCTATGTGGAGTATTAAAACGTTTAGTCTCCAGTTACTTGGAAAGATATTTATTGTCATTAGGAATTGTGATTATTATTCAGTAATAATTGCATACATTCTAAAAAAGTTTTGATTCATGTTTGAATTTCTAACAAAATGTGCGTACAGACATGATTTTTGTACTTTGATCTGGAATAGAAATTGTATTATTCGGTTCTTTTTCATTTCATGTTCAGAAAACCACCAAACTTATAATTTACATATAGTGTACATTCTATTACATTAAATAATATTAGGGCTGTCAACGTTAATGCGTTAACGCATGCGATTAATTTTTTCAAATTAACGCGTGAGAAAATATTTATCGCAATTAACGCAGCATCCGTTTGTTTTGACATCCTTTGTCTAGCGTTACATTATGTAATCACGCTCTTATTCGTGTACAGGCTTTTAAACCACTTAAGCGCGATTTGAAACAGTTGCTTTGACGCGTTCAATGAAGATAGACAGCTTCTAGCTGTGGGACGTGGCAAAACGCAACGCGAGGTCCAGTCTGGTGTGTACAGTAACGGGCTGAAGGCTGCGTCGGTGAATCTCTGTCAGACAGCGCATCCGTGTTCAGTTCTCTTTCGTGCTTGAATGGATAAAACCACACAAGATTATGTCAGAAAGCCCGTTTTGTCTAGCATTTTCTTAAGCAAGACTTCAAAGTGTAAAATAAAATCTTAAATGAATGCAAAGTGTTTAAAGGGGCCGCGTTCTTAAACGTGCTGCTGTGACTCCTGTCACTAATGTTAATCAAAGAACAAAATAAAAGAAGAAATCAATGTGATTTTGTAGCTTTAATGAGAATTCTTCTGCATTTAATTTATAATTTAGCATTAATAAAGACTGTAAATTGTCCTTCAATTCCTGTATGTTTCCTACATGAGCTCTCTATTATATTGTTGAATGGCTATAATTCATGTTAAAATAATCAATTTAATAGAGACATCAGTTACAGTACTAATATCAAAATGCTAGCTTTCATAAAATGATGCTGTTAAAGAAATATGTTGTTTCTACATCAATTTGAAGATTAAATGTGAAATTATTAAAATGTAAAAGTATATTTTAAAATATAATAGTTATGTGCGATTAATCGTGATTAATCACAGAAAAAATGTGTGATTAATCCGATTAATTTTTTTAATCGATTGACAGCACTAAATAATATATTATATTTTTATTGCATACGTGTGGTTTAAGTTCACACATTTGCTTGGAATGAGACCCATTCATATGGCTTGTTTTTCTATAGACGTCCACAATGGACATGAAACAAATGTGGTCAGAAAGCAGCTTGTTGAAATATATGAATAATATGAAATAGTGATGTTATAGAAGAAGCATTTACTGAAAAGATTCTTATATAAACGATTTCTTTCTTTTTTTGTAATCTAAAGCAGGGTTTTCAAACTTTTTCATGCCGAGGAGCCCCAAATATGATGAACCTTTTGCGAGGGACCCCCTTTCTAAAATATATATTTTTTTGTGTAAAGAAGCAGTTGTTGGACAAATAGTAAGTGTTTTTAGAAATAAAACTGTAAAACTCTTCAGTAGAATTTTATTTACTTTTGGTTTTAAAAAAAATGCATGAGGAATTTTTTTTATAATATTACTAGGTGTTTTTATTCATTGAGTTTCAAATGTGACCCTTCCTTTGATGGTAAAAAATGACAGTTTGCCAAGTTTTCTGAGATAAAGAAGTGGCTGAAGAAACCCTGTCATTATACCAAAGCATAAGAACGCCGACCACACCAGAATGAAAGTTTCATATTTTACAATGTAATACAGCACAAGAGAAGCGATTCCAGGAACGTATGTGAGTGAAGTGCACACCAGCACGAGCCGAATGATTTGAAAGGCTTTGAGTTTATCCTGGTGTACAGCGTCTCTCTCTCCGGGACGCGACAGGGCTTTCAGGACCATCAAACAAGTGTACAGTGTGACGGAGAAAAAGACGAGGAATACCGGCAAAATAAACTTATAATGGACCACGTACATATCACATATTACACACGAGCTAATGATCGCAATCCAGCCGACGGCCGAACACGCAATCCTGTATTTCATGGGTTTGAGTTTGAGGAAGATGAGAGGATGCAGGACCCCTAAGTAACGTTCCACACAGATGCAGGTGAGGAAGAGAGGGCGACCGACGAACAGCACCACCCCGAGTAAGACCACCGGACTCTTACAGTCAGCACATTTAAAGAGGTACATCCGTAAGACGAAAACAAAGTCGAAACAGAAGATGACCTCGACGAGCGAGGCGTTGACGATGAAGATTTCGGTGGACCGTCCTCGGATCATCTCCTTGACGCTGAGCCACAGGATGTAGCACTGCAGCGGGAGGCTGAGAATCATGTTGATGCCGAATGAGGTGGTTATTAAATACGAGGCGAAATTAAAACAGATGCTGGAGTTCCCAGCGTTCAGCCATACGCTGCACGTCGAGCTATTTATTTCCGCCATGATCACACCTGGAATGCAAAAACATGAAGTTAAAGGAAAATAGATGAATTCATGATTCATTCATGATGTGTAGAAATACTCACAAGTTCTTTTTTTGCTTGTCTGCTACACGGACTTCAGCCGAACAGGACGAATGTGATTTAAAGTTCACGTTTATAACTTTGAAAATGACTTAAGACAAAGTATGCAGTTTTGCATTGATGCAACAGTCAAATTCAGTGTTTTCAATCTCGAAAAATAGCTATGCAAATAACTCAAAACGCCTGCAGCCCTTTTTTACAATCATTTAAATGTACATTTTCTGCCTATTAAAAATCAGCTATTAGAAAGTATTCGAAACAAAAAGCTTTGAGATTTCTGACCCTTTCGCAGAGAAACATTTCAGACGCAGATGAGATTTAAAGGGACAGTGTTCATCCAAAAATGTCATCACTTACTCATCCTCTTGTCATTTCAAACCTGTATGGCTTTCTTTTTTCTGCAGAACACAAAAGAAGATATTTTGAAGATTGTTGTTAACTGGCACCCATTGACTTGCGTGGTTTTGTGTCCATACAATAGAAGTCAATGGGGGCCAGCGCTGTTCTTCAAAATATTTTCTTATGTGTTCCGGGAAAGAAAGGAAGTCATCCAGGTTTGAAATGACAAGAGGATGAGTGAATGATAAAAAAGAACTTTTCATTTTTGGGCGAACTATCACTTTGAGCAAGTTTCAGTTAACTCTCCGTCTGTGATATTGTCTTTCTTATAGGTGCTGTTGTCTAATTTAAATGTTAATATTTCAATAATTCAACTTCTGAAAATCAAAACAAACGTAGAGAAGTCATATAGGCAAGTAAAGTAATGCTGTTTATAATGACATTAATCGTGTATTTTCACTCTTTTATATGCATTACTATTTAAAGCATTAATTGTACGCTGAAAAAAATGAAACTTTGGACCAACTTAAAAGAAATACGTCAACTTGTTACTAGCAATTGTATTAGTTTTTCTCAAATTATATTTATGGCTTGGTTCAAATCAAAATGTATACATTTCAACAAACCACCATTATTGTGATCAGTGTTTGCTTTATGCTCTTGACTCTTATAGTTTATTGATAAGTTTTCATTGTCTGTTGTGACAGTGTGTTAAAATATCCATATCCATATAAAAGATCCATTGGGATCAAGTGATTGGTGACTGTAATTAATTATTAATGTGTGAGATTTTAACAGTGGTACTAAAACACAATATGAACTAATAGAATCGGTGTATGAATCTCAACAATGGTGACAATCAACAAAAGAAAGCGTCATGCTGCAGTGCATGCTGGGTAACATCATAGTACAAAACTCATTCATGACTCCCAGCATGCATTGCAGTTGATCTGTTGATCTGTCTTATTGACAGACAGTCAAAAAGAGATCATGAACTCCAATGAATTCTATTGGAAGAAATATATGAATTGCATGTATTTTAACATACAGCATTACAATTGTAATGTACTGTGACACACACGTGTGTTTTCCTGTCTGCTATGAGAATATGTCGAGTGAAACGGAGAAAAAGAACAATTACACTAAATTACATGTTGGAAGAGTAAAGAATGCGTTAGCATGTTCAATTTTATGTTATCATGCCAAACATCTGTGTTTCAGATGCATTACAGAAATGATGTCCTGCCTTAGTCAGTCATTTCCATATTTTCAAACATTCAAGCAGATCATTATAGACACAAGACAGGAATTTGAATTGCTACATTTCAGGAGACAAACACATTCACTAACTGCTCATGACAACATTTTCATTGCATCTTAATATAATATTTATATATATAATGTATATAGAAGAATATGTATTACAAGTGTTGTAGTGTTTACCTTTTACTGTACACAGAGTGAAAGATTCAACAAACTCAGAAGAAAGGCTCAGATGTTGCTCTTTCATAACTCAGGAGATTCTCAGAAAACTGGCGTTTCTCTTGAGAAACAAATAAGACTGTAATTGTTGAAACACATGAAAAGTATGGAGGTTTAAAATGAATAGTAAAGGTGAAATAATCTGGATTCGGGTAAATTTGATGAGAAATGATTATGGAGAAATAACTGAAATATTAAAAGAGATCTGTGATTTTTCTTACGTGTTATACTCAATGAGTTTCTTGGTGTCAAAGGAAGACAATAATTGAGAGAGGATGGGAGTATTATTTAATCACGCCCTAGCAACCACCTAGCACATCCTGATCACATAGCAACGGTCTAAAAACACCTTAGCAACCACATAGCAACCTCCCAGTGTAGATGCAGTTTGGTATGATTTGTGAAATCTCATCTTCGTGGTTGAACGTCTCGAGGGGAACATGAGAACTCGGCAGTGTGATTGAGAATGACTCTGAAGCTCGGATGAATGTAGGATGGAGAGAAATGTGATCTAACCGGCTGGTGAAATGCCGTGTGTGGCGGTCAGACTGTAAAAGTGAAGAACACAGACATGTTTTTTGAATGTTTTAGATCATTTTTCATCTTACGGCTCAGAGGATCACACAAGTCTTGCGCGTCACGCTCGATGCTGTGATTAGTGTTACAAGGATTATTTTGTGATGTTTTTAATGATACAGTATTTGGAGAATTGCTTTTATTTCACGGCGTAGAGTCATATGAAAGGAAATCATTGATGATATTGCTTTTATGTGTTTTTTAAGTGTGAGGCAGGGGCGGTCCTAGACCATTTGGTGCCCTAGGCGAGCTTGACTGATGGCGCCCCTTCCCCACGAGAAAAGAACTCATGTCCAAAGAAGTTTCATTTAATTTTTATGTCAAAGTATTGTTGTAGATAGAGGGATGGCAAAAACTGTTGAAAAAATAAATAGACATTATAATTTTAATTATATATTTTTTTCTCGCCGCATATTTGGCGCCCCTCACTAGATGGTGCCCTAGGCAAGCGCCTATGCCGCCTGTAGGAAGGACCGCCACTGGTGTGAGGTCTTCAGAAGAAGTGTTCTTAGGTTTAAAATCAACTGAGATTGAGACAAAATAACATTTTTGTTTCTTGCATAAAAGTGCCTTAAATCAGGAGACGTTATATTAAGGTACAAATAATAGATATTTTGTGATATTTTCTATTATTTTATCTACTGCATTATTGGAAAAAGCTAGTTCAGCCCTCGGAACCTCCAATACAACCTCACGGCAAAAACGTAACTATTTTACGATATGGCTAATTTTGGCTAATTCATATGAATTCGTACGATTTCATTCGTATATTTTAGTATGATTTGCTTTCGCGCCAGTGACGTTGGGGTTAGGGGCGGGGCTTCAGTATTCCTTTTTTTCTTGTAATCCTACGTTTTTGTGCGATTCACAATATACGAATTCATACAAATATGCCACCTCGTAAAATAGTTACGAATCAGGTCGGTAATGATTTTTGAACTTTTTTCTTAAAGAAATTAGCCCTGTAAGTACACGCTCCCGGCCTTAATGCGAACGATACATCAGTGCATTTTATTCCAAAACAAAAAATGTGTTTGTTTCATAAGCTTTTATCCAAACGTGTAACTAAAATGACTTTCAGAAGCAGGCTGACCTCATCTAGACCGCATGTTGCTTAACTATACTCAAATCGTTCTTCAAGCATCGTTTTAGACGTTGTGTAGATGTTGTCTTTGCAAACAAACTCTTTCTAAAGTGTCTGATAATGCAATTAAGGCCATAGAGATGCTTTAAGATTTACACATGTAATACTTCTCATAGAACGCACACATGTACACGTGTGTTTTGATGGGGGTTTTTTTTCGGTTGTTCTCTGACAAAGAACAAAACATGTGGATAAGATTTCTGTTTATTTTATTATGCGGGACGACAGCATGTAATATAGCTGCATAATTAATGGAAATTACAGAGCCGTGCCAATTTAAATGTGTACAAACAGACATAGAAACCGCCTCAATCCAAAGTAATGCTGAATCCGATTAAACACATCGATCGGTTTTCAGTTTTATATAAAGAATATATTTGTAGGATGTTTAGCAGTAAGAAAACTGCAAACTGAGCCTCGAGCCATATGCAAGATTTTAGTTTATGTGGCTTCGTCTGAACATAATCTCAGCCAATCTTGGCGAGATTGGACATACTTTACAGGAGAAATATTTCATTATATTGTCATTAGATTTCATCAAGGGTATTGCCCACTAGGCTTACTTAGAGAAAGCAGAATCTTTAGATCAGAATCAGTAACTTTTGCCTCTCCGCCTCTCAGAGTTCTCTCTGTCTTCAAAATTAAATGAATTCGTTTTTACTTGATGCTTTTATATGTTTACTTATCTTTATGTGGGTTGAATCAAAATACATCAAACTGACATTACATGCAAAATCATACCTGACCGCTCAATCTATTAATGATTACAGAGTGTAACTGTCATGGTCCTGCCTTCTTGTTCATGATTTTCTAGTCTTGGGGCAGGATCGTGACAGATCCCTTATGTTTAGTGCGGGAAAGCCATGGGGTGTTAATCTTTTGATATTCCATGTGCCTTCTCGTGTCTTGTCATTGGCCCCGCCCCTCTCGTTTCCTGTATTGTTTCCCGGCTGTGTTTCATTACCCTCACCTGCCCTGTGTTATTATCCCTCGTTTGTGTTGCCTTTAAATAGTCCTCATGTTTCATTGTCTTGTTGCTCGTTCGTTGTATCCTGTACGTTGTGCTTTGTCTTTGTGCTGTATGCTTGCGTGTTGTGCTCTCCCAGTTGATTACCTTGCCCTTGGATGTTCTTGTCTCAGTCGTGTCTTAGTTCGTGCAAGTTATTGTATTATTTTGTTCTGCCTTGACGTTGTGTCTTGTTTTGTTTAGTTTACTTTTGCCCCATCGAGGGAAGTGTTTTGTTTCAGTTTTTATATTAGTCTGTACCTGTTTCGTCGCTCCCTCGTGGGCATTTTCCTTTGTTTCGTGTTAAGAATAAAGTCTTCGTGTTCTACCCTTCATCCACTCGTCTGCCTGCATTTGGGTTCTTCTGTTCCTCACATTTGTGACAGTAACAAATTATGTTTCGCCCTTTTTATAGTTCTTGTACAATTCTGTGGTGCTAATTATTGTGGTAATATTTATTTTCATGCAGCATCAATGTTTTGGTGTATATTTAGCGCAAGTCAATTTTTGAGTTTATGATATATCGATATATTGTTAATAAACTAAAACTACACATTTTCACATATTTAAAAAAATATTTTTCAATTGTCACTGTCATAAAACTCTAGAAATGTCTGTAGCACAGGGAAGGTGGGATGAAGTGATGATGGGTGACTACGTCTGGAACTTGGTTCGTGAGGACAGTACACTTGACTCATTTTTAGTAACTGTTGTTTTGAGCTCAGTGTTATGCCAGTACCTTGTCATTTCTGCATACGAGTAATATTACCGAAATGTGTGAAAATATTTGTTCGTTTTTTAAGAGAACCGTCGATGGTAAAAAAAATTATGTGATTTTTGTGTTCAGCATGTTAAACTTCATAAAGACATTAAAGAGAAGCACAACTTTTTTTTAAAATGGTTACATTGTGTAAAACGAGGAGCCTTCACAAGTGTACCTTTTTGTGTTTTCGGACATCATAATTCTCATGACCGTTAGGTTTCTGAACGTCTCCTTTAAATTCAAGTGTAGTTTTATTATATTACGGTAAAGCATTGTGAACAATTAAACAAAAGCAGTGTGATGTGAATTTAAAGACATCAAGTTTATTAGGTTATGAGCACATACAGTATGTTCTTCGTACTTCTATAAACTGTGAGAGAAAAAATGAAGAATAAAAACTCACTGAACGATAAGTAAAATGTTCACGTCAGCGACTCAGAAAACGTTGTTGAAACTAAAACAAAGGCTTAGTTTCCTGACTTTTCTGAGATAGAGAAAAGGCTGCACGAAGCCTATTATTATCCCTGTAGACAGAGATATGCTCCAGTACCAAAGAAACCTTTCATAAACTATAATGCGATAAAGCACAAGAGAACAAATGACAGGAACGTAAGTGAACATGGAAGACACCAGCACAATCTGCATGATGCGGAAAGCTTTGATTTTATCCCGGTTTACCGGGCCTCTCTGTTTGACGTCTTCGCCCGGTCCGGGCCGCACTAGAGCCTTCAGAACCATCGAGCAGGTGTAGAGTTTTATCAGGGAAAACGCCACATAACCTGGCAAAAGAAAGTTATAAAATTCAAAGGGATCTTTCAAAACCGTCAGGCACGAGCTCACGATCGCCATCCATCCCACGAAGGCACACGCAGTCCTGTATTTCATGGGTTTGAGTTTGAGGAACGTCAGCGGATGTGCAACCCCCAGGTAGCGTTCCACACAGATGAGGCTCTGAAACAGAGGACGACCGACCAGCAGTATCAATCCCAGAGTGATTGTCGGAATCTGACACGCCATACAGCGAAAGAAATAATATAGAATGACTAAAATGAAAGAAAAACTGAAGATGATCTCGACCAGCGCCGTGTTGAAGAAGAAGATTTCCGTGGACTGTCCTCGGATGATCTCCTTCATGCTGAGCCACAGGACGAAGGAGTTCGTCGGAAGACCGAAAAACATGTTGAAGCCAAACGAGAAGGCCACGTAATAGTAAGGCAAATCGTAGCAGATGCTGGAGTTCTTGCCAAAAATGGAGGTCTTGCACATCGAAGCGTTTGTTGCCACAGACGTCATGCCTAGATTTTCCAGAAAACGAAGAGGGAAGAATTAGGAAAGCGTTAACGTGGAAGTTTCAAACATCCGGATGAACTGCTTCACCTCAAAGTTTTCTCCGCTTTGTCTTCAGTCGTTCTGTGCTGTAGTTCTCCGTTCACATCCGAACACACAATGGTATGATGTCGCTCCAGCTCCAGATACGTCCACTGAATGTGCTTCTGATTTCAAATTTGTGCAACATTCAAATACTGTTTTTGAAGCCGGCCAGATGTCTTATCAGACATGCAAATGAAAAAATGTTTTATTGCACTCGTACTCATTTTTACACTATAATGATCAATCTGAAACCTGTAATGCATTAAATCCATATTTCTTTAGACAAAACACACCAGTGATAATCGGCCGTGTGGGTGGTTGCTTTGGTGTTAACTGATCCCAGTTCAAGTATTAAACTATTTAGTAACTCAAGAAAACACGTTACTAATAACACTGGACTTTTGATTTTCAGTTGACGTGTGTATTTCCGCATCCGTCAGGTTTGTTCGGAGCAGGATTGTGTCGGACACACCTGACACCTGTGTTTACCTGTGAGAGTGATTGATGTGATGCTGAATGTTGTTTTGGTCCCGTCAAACATTCAAACAATTGCCATCCAAACAGTGTGTGTTTCTGGTCAACGCTTTGTCCCCACAAAGATAGACATTTTTGACCTTGTGGTGACATCGTTTTGGACCCCCTTTTTCTGGAAATGTGAAAATCCCTATGGTTTTCTGTGAACGTTTGATTCGGGGAATCGAATATACAGTTTCTACAAAATAAAAGTCATTAAGTACTCAGTAAAACATAAAAAAAGTGTGTGTGTGTCTTGGTTTCTATACAGCCCCAATAATGTAAAATGATTATTTAGTCAATTAAATTATGTTTATTTTAAATTGTAAAAATGCAGAAAGTGTTAGGTTTAGGATTTTGCGTAAAACATTGTATAAAAACAAAAATGTGCTTTTTTTAGGTAATCTATAGTTACAGATTTGCCTATAAATCAATGGCAAATAATAATATACATGGATGTTTAATAAATAGGAAATATTATTATTAAAAAGTAATAACATATAAATGAGCAAAATCCCCAGTGTTAAATCAACACTGCTCAGAGTACATATGGTCCCACTCCACAGAGTGTTAAAGTAACACTGATGTAGTGTTGAAGATAATGAGGCAATTAAGTTATTAATTAATTAATCTAATGTTGTGATTGGATGTCAGTTGTAGTTCTTGTGTTTCTCATTCCTTCAGTGATTCTGCTTGTTACCAGCAGGTGTTTGTCTTTAAAGCTTAATCATCCCTAATTAATCACTTAATTGCCTCATTATCTTCAACACTACATCAGTGTTACTTTAACACTCTGTGGAGTGGGACCATATGTACTCTGAGCAGTGTTGATTTAACACTGGGGATTTTGCTCTGTGATTGCAGTTATTGAAAATAAAATCCAAAAACCAATTGTATTTGTAACACGTATTTTCATATATATTGCTTGTCAGTCAGTGATGAAAGGACATTCATGACATTGAGTCTGGATGTTAAAACACACTAGTGTAATGGTGTAAAGTGTTCATCGAGCAGAGAAGCTGATAAACTTGTGTTTTCTTCCCTCACAAAGTCTCAAAGCAGCCATTACTCACACTTTTACATGTCCAGTGCCAAACCACACACACATATCTACTGAGTCATCGTCCCCGAGAGGACGTGTCACATCTCTATTTCTCCTCCTCTCAGTCTCCTGCAGTGAATGTGGTGGACTCGTGAATGGGAGTTTTTTTGCAGTCTGATCTCACACGAGTTGGTCTGTCGTGTCAGAGATGGTTGCGTGAGACAGAGAAACAAGAGAGCCTGACCTCAGAGACCTGTTGACATCACACCATATATTGTGTTGAAGAGCATTGCGCCCGAAAATCGCACCGTACAACATTCTTATAATAAATGCAGTGTCATCATTTCTTCCCTCCCATGCTTTTCACTGGAACTCAAAAAAAAGACTCATGTACAGTTTCAAAACGTCTGAACGCAACCATAAACCTCGCTCCTTGATTCTGATCGGTCGAGATGCGTTCAAAAGGGTAACACGTGTATGACTCTCGGCATTACTGCATCTGGGTTGCTTGGCAACGGCATTGTTTAATTGTTATCGAAGAACTACACTGTGTGGCAGAAGAAAAATATTTGTTCTCAGCATCATTACGTTTTTGGTACTGTGTTGCCAGGTATCCGGAATACCCGTTTTATAAAAGCAGTAAGCCCCGTTCTAAATTCACTGTAAACCACGAATTCTGACCTGTGATGACATCACGTGACAGCTAGGCACAGGAAACCCAAGAATCTATTAAAGTTCAACGTGTCACCGTGTATAAATTTAGCACGTAGATTTTTCTAAATCAGCTCAAAATAGTTATATATTATGTTTTCTCATACAAGTGCATCGTTTCGCTTCAAAAGACATTACCCCACTTGATTACAACGATGGATGTTCGTGTTGTTTGGAGCTTCAACATGGGACCTAGACCTTGGGACCTATACATGTAGACTGTGTAAAAGGACCGATATTTAATTCCACTTGTCATTTCAGCCTGACGATCCGACTTGTGATCCCGGCCGACCCAAAGATTCATCACAACCTCCCCATTCAACTGGGCTCATCAACCATTACACCTTCCAGAACGGCCAGAAGCCTGGGAGTGTTAATTGATGATCAGCTCGACTTCACGGATCATGTTGCCAGCGGCACCCGGTCCTGTGCATTCATCCTCTACAACATTAGGAAAATTAGACCTTTCCTGTCCGAGCACGCTTCGCTTTTGGCGTGAGCCCACCGTTAGACTGTGTAACAGAATAAAAACATGAATATAATGGGTATGATAAAAAATAACAATAGGGACCAAAATAAAAAAATGGAATCTAAGTAAAAATAGAAGTCTGGATAGAAATAAAAATCTAAAAAAACCTTTACATTAACGCATTCGGCAGAGGCTTTTATCCGTTTTTAATTTCTCAAAAATCATGTTTTTTTATTGTGCATTCCAATTAATATCAGTCAAACTGCAGTTGGTTTGTTTTGATTTAAGCCATAATAACTAAACAAATACAGCTAACTAACACAATAATACACAATAAAAACGTGATGACATAATGAAAAACATGATTTTTGAAAAATTATAAAAACATTGTTTTATCCCCAGTCGTTGTTTATGTTAAGTCCTTTTAGAAATGAAACTGATATCCCGACCTCTGACAACATAGTCCGTTCATTCATGAGGTATGGATGTCCTCTCTCTCTCTCCCCTGATGTCCTCTTTGTGTTCTGCACAGGGGAGCAGTTTGACTCGTGATAAACGACTGGAGCTCTCGCTGTCTAACATCTCGCCGGGAGGTCGCGCTCGGTTCGTGACATTGATTTTCACGTTAAGTGCCTGAAAGTGGGTCACGTTCAGTACAGAGAGGTTTAGAAACCTGCTCGAGGACAGCAGCAGTGAAACAGAGAGGTGTGTGTCATCTCCAAATCAGTTCAAATCACACTTCTTACCTTTTATATTAATGCTGCAGTCTGTAATCTTTGATGGTCAAGAAGAAAAAAGAAAGAAAAAAAATCAATGTTGAAACCTGTTGTCTTATACCTTACCCTGACTTTTTAAGAATGATTTATAATTTGAGCTGTCAAGTCAATCATTATTTGACATCATTTGTAAATAAGCTGCAGTTCAATATTTCAAACAGAGATGGCGACAGAGAGGCAAACGGCACAGATTGCAGCTACAAAACTATATGGACAAATGTATACTTTGGTGTCTCTTGTTTTTTTTATGGACAGTATATTGCATTATAATGTAATACATTGTTCAAATGACTCACTCATAAGTATGCACAATAGTTAATATGCTTCTGAGAGCACAGTTAACAATGTAACCTAGTTACAAAAACCGCAGGCAACTTCTCAAGGTCTTCGTGTTTTCAAGATCTGCTGTCAGGCACATTTTAATAAAGGCGGTAAAATAATTCATCAGCTACTGTAGTTCAGTCCTTTAGTGATAAATTAAATTGGCGTCGAACAGAACGTTCAAAAGCTTCCTCTTCTAAATACGACGACGGAAGTCTTTGTGCACAATTCAAACACAGAACAGATGTGTTTGATGCCTCAGCGGAGCAAAGGAAAGTCATTTCATTCCTGATGAATTTGAACACCGCCTCGTGTGCTGCATGAACACTGCAGTCTTATGAGTGAATTAAAACATCCCGGTGCAACACGACGACACGCAAAAGTCACATTCAGGATTTTTATTCTTGATGGATGAGATGTAAAGCAGATTGTCTGAACTTTACATGTGTTAAAGCAGATTTCATCAATTGTGACCAATTTGAGAACCTGAAAGCAAATTTATAAATGACTTTTTTCAACCAACTAAAGCTATCGAATGACTGCTGATGTTATTTGTTGAAAGACAGAAAGATTTAGGTGAACTGGTTTTGGAATGAAGCTCAGATTTATTTCATTCACAGTATGAATATGAGAACCGAAATGCAGAAGAGATTTGAGCTTTTTATGGAAGCACATTGATTCTAAAGCCGTAAGCTCTGGGTCGCTATCATCTCTGAGAATTATCTCAACACATTTAACATACTGTCATGTTTAAACGTATATCATCCGCTTATGTTAATAACTGCTGATCTAGAAACAGACCAACTCTTCTTCCTTAAAATAAGGACTCTTTTCTCTCTAAATCAGTCATTATTATACGGTTCTATCATGTCTGTCTTTTTTCTGCTTGGTTAAACTCAGAACAGATCTATCACAGGGTCTTTAATGACTTTTTAAACCTGGCAGGTCTATGGGAGGCTTTAATCATCTCCAGAGAGGATAGATGCTTTAAATGACTCGCCGCAGATGCTTCATCTCAGTTACGCACATCATTTGCTCACCGGCACTACATTTAAATGATCTGAGATTCTTACCGGCCTCCTGGATTTTGTGTCTACGGTCAATTTCATCCATCATTCATTGTGTTGGCAAATGCATCGCTGAAACGCCCCCTAGTGATCACCATTGGTAACTGCAGGGGAGGGCCGATGGGAGGTACCAGCTCCTCTTGATGGACAGGTGGTGCACACGTCCAGAGACATTGAGAGAGTCGCGACAACGGAAGTTCACATTTTTCCCGTATCACGTGATTCAGTTGCCATCTACAGAGTTGACGCAACTCTCTCTCTCAATGTCAAGCAGGAGGGGCGGAGTCATGTGACCTGGACTTCTGGTGTCACCACTGCATGCTGCTCACTATTAAAAGAAGGTTGATTTATACGAAACAGTGTAATGCTTAACCCTTTCACATATAGACGCAACTATAGTGGTCATTTCTTATGTATGTATGAGTTTTGATGTCATATCTTCAGATGTCCACTTAAAGGGACAGTTTATCCAAAAAGCACAATTCGGTCATCATTTACTCACCCTTGAGTTGTTCCAAATCTGTGTTAACTTCTTTGTTCTGATGAACACAGAGAATGATATTTGGACGAATGCTTGTAACCAAACAGTTCTAGGCCACCATTGCTACCACAGTAGGAAAAATGACAATGGTAGTCAAAAGTGCCCCAGAACTGTTTGCTGTCCTACATTCTTCAAAATATCTTCTTTTGTGTTCAACAGAACAAAGACATTTATAAAGCCAGTGTTCCTACTATGGCGGGTCACCAAGAACTGATCCAGTGTTGTGGTGGCCTTCAAAGACACTAAAACAAACATCAAATATGAACTGAAACTTATTTCACAGGTTGTCATTGTCATGAGGGTTATTTAGGTCCAATGCCTAAGTTGCATATTTCCTTTTTGCATTATAAAATGAAACACATCCCACCAGAGTCACTCAGGAGCGTGGAGTCTGTGGGCACAAATCAACTGTCCAATGACTTATTTCCTCCTACAGAACATGTGATGTTTTCATAATAGCCCGTGGCGCTGCATAAATGCTGTGGAAATGCACATCTGATGTCGACCGGTGCCCAAGCGCTCGGGTGCTGATGTCACCGGGTGAGTGCGCGGCTCCTACAGAGGCCCGTTCAAAAGGAGCCTCAGCTGCGGGATGAATGCTAACAAGGTTTTCAGACTCTTTGACGGCGGCGTGACTCATCGCCCGGCCCTATTGAGACCGACTGCGATGTGCAGTAATGACAGATGAAAATGTTCAGCATGCCAATAGAGCTCTTTGTGACCGGCGCCGCTGATGCGGGTATATCTGATGCTCTTGTGAATGGAGCTGCGCTGTTTGAGTCACATTCAAGTGCAGATGTACGTCTCTCTCGTGTGTCGACGGAAAAGATGATGTTAGCGGCAGGAACCTGGAGGGTGTGAACAGAACATCGTGAGGAAAAGTGGGAAGACGTTTGCATGTAGAAAAGTTGTAGTTTACTGTATGTAAAGCAACCTTGACAAACGCTGGATCTGTTATGTGCTATTTACCACAATATTGAATTATTTTAATCTATGACTGCATCTTTGTCTTCTGTGTATTGCTCAGAAGTTGCTCTTCATACCTTTGATGAAGTTCTCAACTTAGTCTCAGATGTTTCTCCTGAAAGTGTCAAATGAATGTAGATTATAGAGGTCAAATAATCTGGAATTGGGTAAATTTGATGAGAAATGTTTGAGTTCATATGGAGATCTTCAATAATATTGACTTTTGACCAGGCTCTTTTTCTCAGGAGAAACATCTGAGATGCATATGAAACTTCATTCAATGTCATTGATGTCTAGAAGAAATAAGCGAGACATTAAGGACGTTCCCATCTGTGTGTTTCCTCTAGGGGGCGCCCTCCAGGGCTGTTGTCTCTCTCCAGGTGGGAGCATGTTCTAGACGGGACGCTTTACAGCAACCATGAAAGGTTTAGGGGCCAACCGTAGCCGACATCTGTCAGACGCCTGTGACCCCACCGCAGGCCCACAGGAGCCGTTGTGTCCCCTGGCCCCGGACCCTCACGCTGCCTACCTCCTGAGCCCCACCATCAACCACTATGGTACTCTGGATCCTCACCTCCATCACTTCCCTGTTTCCCCTCCCACCTCCCTACAATCAGACTGCCTGCTGCCCCTGAATAACCAGCTAACCAACAGCAGCACCTTCCCACGGCTCCACTACACCAGTCAGGCAGAGCAGAACGAGTACGCGCAGGTATTTTAACATTTTATAAATGATTGATAAAGAAGCGTTGATTTGAGTGTAAACTACATCCGCATGATTTCTGAGTGATGTTGGCGTTCATTCCAGCAGGGCTATGTGGCTCAAACAGGGAGTCGTGCCGGCACTCTCACATCCTCCATGTCCATGGGCATGAATCTGGGACTCGGGCTGGGCGCCCCCGCCATGATCTCCAGCGGCACGGCCACCATTTCCTCCGCGGCCGCCGCTAAGATGAATCGGATTCCGGGCAACCTCCTCGACCAACTGGAAAGACACCTGCCGCTCCAGCGGGACGGTTTCAGCACGCTGCAGTTCCACCGACGCAGCCGCGGCTCCAAGCAGCGCAGCGAGAGTCCCAGTCGCATCCGCAACCTGGTGCAGTCCGTCCAGAAGCTCTTCGCCAAGTCTCAGTCTCTGGAGGTGTCGGCGGTCAAAGGGAACATCGCCGCGGGTCAGGCAGGAGACGCTGCCAAGATGGCCTGTAGAAGCAAGAGCAAAGACCGGGCTAAGACGGAGGGCACCAAACGGCGACCTCGACCCAACCTCTCAGGGTTCTGGAGCTCAGACGACGCTTTGGAGGACGAGCCCGCCAGTCAGCCCGCCACCGCCGGCCCGTTGGCGGTGGCGTATCGAAACCCATTGAGCATGATGACGCTGGGCAGAGCCGTGTCGGACAGTCAGGCGGCACCCAGACCACATCCACAGGGCTACCACACCATCGCGGCTCTCTCCCTCACATCCTCGAAGAGCAGCGGAGATCTCAAGACTCAGCCGGGACCGGTGCCCTCCGGGGGTCGAGGGGAGCACAACGCGCTGGTGAAGAGAGCCTCCTGGTCCGCGCTGACGCTCAGTCAGGCCAGACAGGTGCTTCAGAAGGGCACGGTCAACGCCAACCGCACACTGCTCAAGTCTAAGTCCTGCCACGGACAAGAAATGACCTGCAACTTCCTACAGGTAACACAGAACAAAGACGGGAGAATGAAAGTGAGATTTCGTGACATTGTTGCGCATCCTTGATTTAATTATGAAATGTTTTGATTTCAATTCATTCGAATTGTCATTTGGTGTGATGAACCCTGTGTGTTTGCCGCAGGTGCCGGCAGGCGAGTGGAGTGGGACTCTGGGTAAGGGAGGCGGGGCGGGTGATATCCCGTGCAGGAGGATGCGCAGTGGCAGTTATGTGAAAGCCATGGGAGACACGGAGGAGAGCGAGGACTCAGACGAACCCCCCTCGCCCAAACCCTCGCCCAAGACCGCCGCCAGACGACAGAGTTACCTGAAAGCCACACAACAGTCTCTGAGTGAACAACAACCACCACTGCCGCCACGCAAGTACGTAAAACCAAACACACACACGCACACACACCAGAACACACAAACTTGTTTTTCTATGATGTTGGAAACTTTTTATTGACATCTATTGTTTTTATAATAAACTAATAAAAGTCATAATATCCTGTCCTAGATTAAGAAACATCAATCTAAACTTGTTTGCTGGTTTTTCTGTCTGAAAACAACTTTAAAACCTAAAGAGACTAGAGACCAGTTCAGACCAGCAAACCAGTTCAGGCCGCTTTGATGTGGTTTTCTGTACCCCTGACAACTCTTCAATGTTTTTGTACTACATTATTTTATAAACCAACACGTTACGTACATTATTAAGTATTTCATCTTTTCCACATATCTTAAATTGAATCACTCTCATCACATTATTGTTATCAGACACACGCTCCGTGTGACCAGCAGATGGCAGCATGTTGACAGACTGCTTTACCTCCTCTACTGTAACTACAGTACAAAGTACAAATCCCATGAGGCATTGCTCTGAGCTCTTGAATATTCTGTAACAAACTTGATATCACAGGTGCCCAATGTCAAACTAAACCACAAGATCATGTGACGAGGTCAACAATTCTGCATACAATGAAGGCAAGATGAATAAAGCGTTACAGAAGTGTTTTGTCATTAAATATGCAGTCGGTCCTGTATGATGTTGATGCACAAGGTATAAAAAAAGAAAAACACAGATGGCATTAAATACATTCTTTTTATGTGCAATCGGCCATGTAACGTCCCACCCTTCCTACACGCTCGCCGTAGCAGACAAAGCCCTTGTTCTTTCATGCGGGAGCTGTTCGGTGTGGTCTGGTTTCCTCTGCAGAGCGCCAGCTCAGTGCCACACCTGCACAGGTCAGTGTTTCAGAGCCCCGCCTCCATCCGATCACATGACCCAACAGAAGAGTCACTGACCTCCTGATGTTCATTTCATTCACGAGGTGAAACTGTAATAGTACATCTTTTTTTCATGTTATACTCACTGTCGTGTTATTCTACGATGTGCTTTTTCTGTGGAGCACAAAAAATATTATATGAAAAAACATTTAACAAAGAAACGAGAAATAACATAGAAGATACGAGGGTTATATGTCATTTTACTGATCATACATATAAATATACATTTTATATACACATACAATAATCATAACAGCAGTCTAACACTTCTGCTATATGGGATGTCTTTGTGTCAGGAACAGACTGAAAGTCACAAAATGTTCATAACAGTTTGAGTTTTACATAAAGTATCTGCACAAGTTACATTTCTCTTTTCAGAACATACTGAGATTTTTCTTTGCGCTTCACAGAAGAAAGCAAGTATAACCGTTCGACATGAATAAATGAATACGGAATATTCCCTTCTGGCATTCATATATGAAACTTTTTTTATTATTTTACTTACCCTCATGTTGTTCAAACCCTGATGGATTTCTTTGACATCAAAACAGATTTCTTAAGTGGTGTTTTGTGTTTTTTGTTTAAAGTGGAAGTTTGGTGACCTCAAGCTTAAAAGCACACAAATGTGTTTTTAATCAAATAATTAATCAATAAAAACATTATATTTTAGATTTTCGTATGCCTTCGGGAAAATTAGAAAATGCAAGATGGAGTTACTTAATGCACCTTTGCATCCTTATGAAGTTTGAGATGAGATTATCATCCACTCCCGCTGTAAACAAAAAACAATACCTTTAAAAAAAACAAAAAGAAAAAATGTCCCGAAAAGCCATTGAGGGTTTTAACAACATAAGGGTGAGTAAATAAGGACAACATTTACGTTTTTGGCTAAACTACTCCTTTAAATGAAAAGCTCTAATGAAGTTTAAAACAAATCAAATAAAAGAAGGTGACATTCCGCCCAGTTTAGATGGACACCAGATATTCACAGAGACACTTTCACCAATCAACTCACTGGCACGTTTCCACTCAATCCAACAGACGGAAGGTCCGACGGGTGTCTGATCTCCTCCACAATGCACACGGATGCACGGCAGGAATCCACAACAACCTCACTGAAACACACAGAACAGAGGAACCGCTGACAACTTCAGATGAGCTCATTTTGTGTGCCACTGAAAACAGAAAAGCATACAGATTTTACTACCACAAGAGCGAATACGATAGTGTAAATGAATCTCATTGGTCAGACGTCTGTTCCTCTGTCCTGGATCCTGCTCTCGGTCACCTGCTCGCTCACTTCGTCTCTGTGAACTAAAAATAAACCAATCCTTAATAATTGCAAATGACAGAAAGACAAAATTAGTGTTCAGGGTTTGTGCTTTTTTTACTTTTCTTGACTCGTTCTCTTCCGTTTCTCCTCTGTTCTCGATCATCAGCTGTATGCCGTCTCTATGTGAGGTCTCCACCAATCGGAGTCTGGATAACCTGGACTGTTTGATGACGTCAGGTGAAGCGGGACTGCCGCACTGGGACACGGATCACAGGTTCAGTCAGGGCTGTGGGACACTGGGTCAAGGGTCCGGCATCAGCCAGGTTAGTGCTGTTTGCAAATGCCCACAATCCGTAACCGCACAGATCACTTTAGCAACCCTTACGAAAATGAACCATGGTTTTACTATAGTAAAAGTAAAACACAGTATTAACTGTCTTCGTGGATTGATTACCATTTCTAGAACCGCAAACACCATGGGTTAAATTTAGCGAAGCAACCATCCACCCGAAACACACGATGTGTGTTTGTAAATCGCAGAGAAACTCTAAAATGTGTCAGAGATGTTTTGCTGTGACCTCAGAAACAGAATGTTCCAGATTAAGTGTTGCAAGACATCTCTAACCTTGTTTAAAGAAGCATGGAGAGTGAAAATGAGTTTAAGGGGAAGACATTTCATACGGTCTCTCTCCTCATTTCATGATATCATGATATCAACATCAGGACTGCTGGAGTGAGACGGGAATGAAACGATGTGGATTTTTAAAGAGGAAAGACAACCGATCTACTTTCTTGGGATTTTGTACTATGAACACTGAGGCGTTTTCTGATAAAAAACAAATGGACTACTTGAACTAGTTTAAAGCATTTATTACGCAGTGTTTTGTTCTGGGAATCGTCAGGCGGTTTGATCATTGAACAGAGTTTCAGTGGATCTTTCTGTTTATTTGTTTGCTTTTAATTAGACGGTTTATTCTTCTCTAACACACGCAAAACCCATTCTGTTTCGTCCTCGTGGTGAGTGTCTCCTGCTACCAGAACAAACACAAACTTCTGTCTCTACTTTCACCGTCTACCGGTTCTGCTGTTAGTTTGAACCGTGATCGCGTTTTGTCAATTTAGAAGGATTTGAGGATTCACATGAAGCTCTTTGGAGTTTCTGTTTCTGCACTTTGCCTGTTGGATTGCAGCAGACAAATGGCCATATTTCAGGATTATAACATGCTATAATAATCTGATGTGCTCACGAATCATCGGTTCAGAAAAAATTCACAAAATTATTAGGCCTGGATGTTTGTCCTATTTCAGGCAAGATCATTTATAAATATTAGGAGTGGAACTCATCAAATACCTGGCAACCCAATATTATATTAATATCACAATTATAGTTAGTTTGGTTTGAAAATAAATAAATAATTCTGAATTTCTGCTTTTCACAGACTTTTACTGAATGGTGGTTCTTAAAAAAAACTATTCAAATTAAAATTCTTGGCGTGAGAATATTAATACAGTACAAGGTCAAGTTTCACAATATACTTCTTTCATCCACCCCTTATAAATATAGAAACGGCATGGAATATAGACTAAATTAGAAGCATTTTAAAACTATTTTAACATCTTGTTTTTAAAGGTGTCGCTATATATCGCGGTACGATTTATGGGGGGGTCACGATATATATCATAGAGCTGTGGTCATTTGATTCAATATGACATGACCTGCCTTGACATATATGTTTGAACATTTTATTTGTTTGTTTGTTTTATTTTGATTTCTTATTACCTTTATTAATGTTACAATAATCTTTTACATTGACAGACCTATTCCGCTTTTATTCATTTCCATATAAAATGTTCAATCAAACCTTGAGTGTTGTCAATTCCATAACAAGTTGTGTGCGCAACAAAAAGTTACTCAGTATATTTTTTGTTCAAAATACCGTGATACAATATCGTGAACCCAGTATCGTATTGAATTTTGAACTGAGTGTAGTGTTAAACTCGTTTTAGCACTAAGATTGACAGCCAAAGAGATTTATTTTGGCCCTTTGTAACAATGACTACATGAAAGCCGTAAATCCCAGCTGGAGTTAGGGCCATCAGATCCTCTCTTCCACACGACAACGCCTCAATCCACACTAAAGCGCCATCCGCGTCTCACCCCCTCTCAGGTGACGGGCAGCGGCCGTCGCACGGGTCGTCTGAACCTGCACGTGTGTTTTCAGGTGGAGCATGGTTACCCGGGCAGCGTGGCTTACGGTCAGCTGGAGGCCTTGGACCTTCCCAAACCAACCTGCTTTCGGTCTCGCAGCCACAGTTACCTGCGGGCCATCCAAGCCGGATGCTCCCAGGATGATGATACGGGCTCCGTGGACTCAGATGAGACTCCGCCCACAACCATGTCCATCAGTAGCTATACCAACAGCAACAGTGAGTACGGCACGCCTTTGTAGAGATCATATAAAGCAAACACTGCAAACATGATTATGTGAAACATCACAATGGACTGGATCGGACACAATCTGATCCATATCAACCATTTATCTTGTGTTCCTCCTCTCGTGGTTTATGATATCGGGCTTGATTCACCTTATCTTGTTCAGTGCACGGAGAGAAGAAGAGTTAATGATGCGTTCAAAATTTGATAGCCCCTAATTGTGTCACATACTAAAGCAACAGGCAAATCTGTGGACAAAGTTCATCGCCGGTGATATAATGAAATGAGGAGAGGCAAAGGTCTCTGGGTCTCTTCAGGTTAACATGATGTCATTATATTGCCGTTGATATCATATCAGTATTAAAGAGCTCAAGGTGAAGTGTGATCTTTCTCTCGCTTTCTGTGAGACCGGTGTTCTGGAATCACCATGTGAGGGTACAAATCCAGCCCATGTCCATGGACTTCTTAAAGGCACAGTTTACCCCAAAATGAACATTTTGTCATGATTTACTCGAACGTGGTCTCATGTCACTTCCGTGGAATGTGAAGAATTACATTACAAAGGACGAAAGAGACGTGTTCTTCTGCAGAAACTTGATTGACAGGTTTAGATTCAATAGACCACTGGAGTCGTTAGACTTTTTGACATCTTAAATACTCACCGGCTGTCTCGCACACACACACAACATCTGCTGACCTACATTTGGACGGGTGGCGTCTTGCTAAGATGAATCCCAGAGTTTAACAGCTGATGGTCTTAGATGAAGCTCAGAGTTTCTCAGTCCGTCATGACCCTTCTGGCAAAACTTCAGCTACAAATTCAACTTCATCTCAGTTGGTTTTTAAAGGAACGAATCAAGCAGATTAGTACGGCGTAACATGTGATACACAAGCAGCCAATGGGATGCCTGGTTGTTCATCTTTTTCTGGATATGATGACTGATAAACAGCTCTCAGACTAAAGCAGAATGGTCCTTTTTCACGTTTCCGGGTTTCTCGGAACTTCTATAGCGGTAAATGGGAGACTACCACAAGTATGTTTTTTGCATTCTCATTTGCTCAAATAGCAAAAGAAAAAAACTCTACGATAGTGTTTTCGCTGCTTTCAACAAAATGAAAAAAAGAGAGTCTGATAACGGCAGTCAAAGGAGAGAATGATGACAGTGACTTCCATAGACGCTGTATAAGAAACACAGCACATTTTTTTTGTTATTTGATGCAAAGGTAATATAATACAACGTATAGTGTTATAAACGTACATACATTAAAAAAAAATGAAAATATACAATTTTTTGGAGGACTTACAATGCCGATGACCGTTGAACATCACCTACTTGATTTATATTGCCTTCTATTCGGTGTGACATATCGAACAATATTCCTAGAATTTGTCATTTGGTTGAAAATATCTCTTTTGGCTGTGAAATGGGCATTTTTCAAACAATGCAAATGGTATAAATGAGGTATTACCAGCCCACCTGTGCTCTCAATAGGCACTCCGTCATCGCTGTTCATGATCAAACACCGTAGAATTTCAATTCCTAACCACATCTGATCTGACATGTATGTGGTCTGCAAATGAACAGAATTGTATCTGTCAGCACAAGTGACTCATGACCAGCTTCCTTGAACTATAACAGGGTCTTTCATGTAACGCAGGTGCTTTTAGTGACTCAATAATGAATACAGTATGAGTGTGTTGTAATTTAAGGAAGTATTTCTATATAGGTAGCAGGTTTTTAAAAATGTACACTTGTCAGTTTTTAATAGTTACAGTAGCTACAGTGAGACAATTTAAGATTGCATGTGGGTGTCACTTAATTTTTTATATTTTAATTTTTTTAATCATAATGGGGGTTTTGTTGTAGTCAAACCAACTAATACCACAAAGCATTTTAGAATTCCATTGCTTATGTTAAAGAAATATTTCAAGAAATCCTTTCATCCTTTACTCATTCTCATGTCATTCCAAACCTGTATGAGTTTCTTTCTTATGCAGAACACATAATAAGATATTTTGAAGAACGTTGGTAACCAAACAACAACATTGACTTCCATTGTATGGATACAACACCACTGAGACATTTCTCAAAATACCTTATTTTGTGATCCACAGAAGAAACTTTATTTTTCTATGAACTATCCAATTAAGGACAAAGTAAAAGCCATGTGCTCGTTATAATCGTTTTGTAATGAAAAGGGAAAAAACGTATTAAACTGCCAGTTTTAAACGTTTTTGAACATCGCCAAGAGCTCCAGCAAACACCCGCTAAAATCAAAGTAGTGAAATACTCTAAAATGTACTCTTCAGTTGTTCACTTAATCAAAACAATTTGATAAAAGTAATTTTTTTCATTATTCAAATTGGGAGTTTAATATTAAACTCAGTAAGGACACGTGATGGCGTGTAAAATGTAAGAATAACCAGACAGATGTGGATTTTTTTCCTCTTGACGTGACAACATTTGCGCTATCGTATCTCATCTCATTGAGAAAAAAACGTGCTTTCAAAACGTTCCTCCCCGTCCTGGTTGCCGTGCGCGAACACGTGATCACGCGCAGCCTCCCGTCCGCGAGCGGCGACTCTACTATGACGCAACGCGCCGAGATCAAACGCTCATCCCCTCGGCCAATGAGAGCGCAGCGCGTGAACGCCCTGCTCTCCAATCCCGCGCTTTGAAAGAATAGCTGGATCGCTCGCGTATGCTTTTTTTCCCCCTCGACTCTTCCTCGAGACGTGGATGGCGGGACCCGTTGAACGGAAGGATATTACAGCGCGTGGAAGAAACGACACAAAGATCTGAAGTAAAAGATCCGGCGGATCGCTTCGTTTATTCTCGCGCGACGATATGGAGAGACTAGATCGACGGTGATCGCCTCACGCACGGAGGAAAAGGTGTGCGTGGATTTCTTTACGTTAAATGTCCTCCGTTAGCGCGTGAACGCGGAGGGCACGCGCCAGGGATAGAAAGAGCGAGCGAGCGAGTGAGCGAGCGAACGCACGCGCAGCGTCTCGAGACGGATCCCATGTGCGGTTTTTGGAGGAAGTCATGACAAAGGCATCCGATTCTTACAAATCTAAGCGTCAGAAATAGGCTTTATCGATGGTTTTAGTGTTTGTTTTTTTCATGTGTTTATTGTATTAGCCCGTTAGCTCTCGTTAGCCTGCATGCTGGCTAGTGGAGGTGTGTTCATAATGATGCGTGACTCAACCACACACCCAAACATGACATACTAACCGGGCCGTGGGAATGCTTGCGCTTTTTCACGCACGCTGTCATGTGAACGCTGCTTTAGGTGGTATCGTGCATTTCGACGTAGAGATGACACGTGATCACATAAAGACAAGTTTATGTGCAACGTTTTTGCAATGCAAAGTCAAGGAGAGATGACACGACAACTACCCATTGTGTGTTGTGAAGGCAAGCATGTGGGGTTTTAAATGATCGACTCGTGGTTCTGAAGCAGACCTGAACATTAGTCTGTTTTCTTTGAAACGAGATGAATGCTTTTAGCTTGTAGAAGCTGCTATTTATATAAATGTGCACACAGAAATAATATGTTAAGTTTAGGGTGTAGGTGTATACTAACTAAACATGTAATTGTCTCCACATGCTTGACCAGAGCGAGTTGTGTATTATGTTATGAGTTTAACGCTTAGATTGTGTATGGAGTCTGGTTTGTCCTACATTTGGCAAGTTGCTCTCTTCTTAGTAAACACTTGCTGTGCACTTAATCTTAAAACTTGTCCTAATAAGGATTACAAGTCTGAATGTGAAGCGGTTGGGCTGTCTGTGTGTAGTCTAGTCTGTAGGTCATTTTTGGTTGTTTGGACCAACTTATGTTAGTTGTGACACAACCCCAGCTTCTTGTCATTCAGCGGTCACATTTTCTGCTCAATATCATTTAAAGGGACAGTTAGCCCAAAATTAAAAATTCTTTATTTACTCGCCCTCAAGTTGTTCCAAATCTGTATGTTTGTTCTGATGAACGCAGAGGAAGATGTCTGGAAGAATGCTTGTAACCAAACAATTCAATTCAATTTTATTTATATAGCGCTTTTCACAATGTTGATTGTTCCAAAGCAGCTTTACAGCAGAAAAACAGAAAAACACAAAAAAGGTCAAACACAGCACAGTGCATGATGTTTATAGAACACGCAAGATTATTCTAGTAAATAATATCTGATAAATGCAGTCTCCCGGTGGTTTATTTAGTTCCACCATTAGAAAAAGTTCTTTGTAAATTTCTTTGTTCTGTTGAACACAAAAGAAGATATTTTGAAGAATGTAGGAAAGCGAACAGTTCTGGGGAACTTTTGACTGCCATTGTCACTTTTCCCACTACTGTGGTAGTCAATGGGGTGCATGAACTGTTTGGTTACAAGCATTCGTCCAAATATCTTTCTGTGTGTTCATCGAGACATTTATACAGAACTCGAGGGTGAGTGAATGAAGGCAGAATTTGTATTTTGGGGTAAACTGTTCCTTTAAGACTAGAAAGTTTTTCCCTATGTTATTGTTCGGCCTGGTCGGCCTGCTCTTTTTCACTACTTTCACTCATTATACGCTCCAAATTTCTATTGTTATTGGCCTAACGGAATCTGCTACTTATTCTCGTATTTTAAGAGATAGGTCATCCCCCCCTCCCAAATCTGTCATCTTTTTAATCTTATTATGTCATTCAAAACCTGCATGTGATTTGTTCTTCTGTAAAACACAAAAGAAGAGCTTTTTGAGAAAAGCTTTTGTGTCCATACAATGGAAGTCCATGGGGTCCAATGTTTTTTTGGTTTCCAACGTTCTTCAAAATATCTTTTGTGTTCTGCAGAAGAAAAAAACCTTTTCTCCCCTCCCAGAAATGTGAGTAAAAAGTCTTTGTGAGTTTGGTGGCTCTTTGGTGCCTGTGCTCTTTGTGTTCATTAAAAGGCCATGGCCGCTTTGGCAGGGGCCCTGGGGCAGAGACCGGCTCTAATGCCTTTAATCTGGATCTGAGCCTCCCCGCCGAGAGCACTCACTATCACCCTCTCTACAGGAGTCACACGTGTGCTGACGCCAGCATATCTGAAGTAAGATAAACCCAAAAGCCTGTTTCAAAACGCTAAGTCCCATTTGTCCAGAAATCATGGTGCTTTAAGCTATGACAGGTCAGCTGTGTTGTTAAATCACACTGTAAATTAAACAAGATGTCATGTTTCCTGAGAAGATCGTGTTGTGATTAATGGCAAGCTCACACTACGTGACTTTTGGCTGGATTTTCCTGTCGCGGACATATTTCCAAGGTCTGCGGCAAAACCTCAGTGTCGCGACCAAATCGGTGCTCGTTTCGGTCGCCAAAGCTCATTAAGTATAAGCAGGTGTGCAACGTGATCTGGACGCTACGATGTTTTCAAACCTGTTTGATATTATCGCCAAGTGATCTCGTTGTGTCTCGACACCAATCACAGCTCAGAAGGTTTGCGTCAAATTGTTACATCGAGGAATTAAAAACTGCTGGCATGTATTAATTAGCATTACAGAGCATGTTAAATGGCTAGTATAACAGACATGAAGCTTTTTAAACTATCCTAAAGCAACAAGTGTGTATAATGGAAGATAGAACACACTTTAATAACATTTCAATGTTTCACGCTCCATTCCAGTGGATGGCGTAAACGCACCAGCAACTCGTTTGCCATCCACCGTCAAACTAGCGGTGCGTTCCAAACGGGACATATCGCCCTCCGAAGGGCCCTTTGAGAAGGGGACACCACCACACAAAACATCGCTCCAAATAAAGAGAAACTTGCGTTGTTTTTATTCCACCTTTTACCAAGAGAATTTTAAACGGACACATTAAGAGATACAATTGCGTTTTTCCCTCTAGTCTAGAGTTTACACATCGAGAGCTTTACTCTTCGAAGCGATGATCACTTCTGAATGGATCGCACGGCATAAGTGTTCACGATGTGGGAGGTGTTTTCGCTGTTGGTCATTGACCAAAGTTGTGTTGTGTAGTGTGCGTGCTGCTACAACAAGAAGATGAAGGACGACGAGAAACATTGTTGTGTTGTGTACGTGCCATAGCAATTCAAGAAGTGGTTAAAAGTGTCAGCTCAGCTTAACGCAGCGCTGTGCTTTGAGATTTGGTCTAGAGTTCTTAAATGATCTGCCGCCACATCCCAGAGAAGTTGAGTTAAAGTTGGTCGTTCAGTAGCTGTCAGCTTAAATAATAGCAGTTGCACTTTTGTTACTGTGAGTGTGGACCGTTTAATTTTTGTCAACAAAACTGCTTTGTCAAGTGGATTCATCAAAAAGTGGTCCAATATTTCTTGCGTACATTTAATGCATTATATATTTAGTTATATTTTTATTACCTTAAAGCTGTCCGGTATTCTACCATTTTTGTTTTTAATGTGATTCCCGTTCTGTTTTCACTCGTTTTTTATCCTTGTAGTCTTCTGTTACTCTCAGCATCAACTTCACCTCATGTGTTCATCTATTTAAAAAACTCTGTGTCTTTTCTCTACATTGCCGTGACATTTCAAAGAGGTGGAAAGTAAATGGACAGCTGACGCAAATGATGGATGTCTTTTTGACTTTTGCAGTAATGAAATGCAAGCATTTTCAGGCATTTCAGACCTTTGGAAAATGCTTGTTAATGCTGGCGTGAACAAAGAGCAGTGCTTGAATTGAAGGGGGCTGGGGGGATCCGCGACCCCCATAAGGCATTAGGGACCCCCCTATAAGAGGAAACAATCGACCTAGGGGGTCCTTAATAATGACAAATCTAAATGTTGTGCGTATAAGATGCTGTAAGTATTGTGAATGAATTATTTATAAGTCTATTATGTCTATTTTAGGCGACTTGTCATGTGCCCCAAAATGGTGTGGGCCCCCGTACAACATTATTCAGTTTGAGCACTGATGAAGAGTATTTCATCATTTTGAAATGTTATCTGGTTAAGTGTAGACGTAGCCTCAGGGTTAAGAATTTGAATTGTGCAACTTCAGATGAAGCATTGGTAAGTAAACAGACGTATGGCTTTAAAACATGGCTACAAATTCATAAAAGTCAGAATATCAGAGATCTGCATGGGTGGGCTGTCTTGACCACTCAAAATGTCTTGAAAAAGTTCTAAGATGAGCTACGTAGTTCTGTCACACATTCATCTGTATGTCTCAAGATGTTTTATAATGGCTTGACTGGCTCTTTTCTTTCATAATATCTTTCATTAAAGTGAATCTCTGTTGGCCATCAGACTGCTGTGTGGCAGCTGTCCTGGCGTCACACTGCGAGCATTAAAACACCACGCTGACAATGCCAACAGCCTGTGCGAGAGACAGAACAGATGTATTCAATATTGTCTGAGAAGTGTCAGTCGCTGTGTTGGACTTGTCCTGGCACAGACCCGGCCATACAGCAAACGCAATACAGAGGATATTTGTTCACGAACACTTCTGCCTCTTTAGGCCTTGTTTCTTCAGTAATTTACTTTCTTTGAATAAAAGGTTATTACTCGGTTTTTAATGTATTTTAAGTATAATGTAAATAATGTAGATTTTTCTGAAGTAGAAACACTTTGATAATGGACAGGTTTTTTTGAAAAATGAGAGTGAAAATACTGTTGTTCACCTCTGCTGTCAAAATGTTTTGCTGGCAAATAAACACGCATTTCTCTCTCAAGGTAACACAGACAAACCTTTACCTATACTGGCTTTGTAACAATACAAACGGAATAATGCAAAACATCGTCTTGTAAAACAATACAACACAGGTTTTAATACAATCAGACGGTTTCATGGGATTCGGCTTCATTCATATTAATGTAAATAAAATAGAATTTATAGAATTCTTGAATCGTGTTTGTGGTTTATTTGCGTTCTGGTGTTGTCGAGAGAGCTTCGCTATAACGCACAGACGAGCGTTATTATCATGTTGAGGAAAATCTCGAGTCGCATCAGCAGATTTTTTGTTCGGCGGGTGCAGCTCGACGCATTCCTGATGCACGAGAGGAATGTTGTCTTGATTCGAGTATGTAAATGCCTGTCTTTGTCTCGTCTCTTCCTGTGTCTCCACAGCAGAGGCTGCTGGGATACCGTCTGACATTCTGAAGAGAGTTTTTGAAATGTTTCTGGGTTGCATGTGAAATGAGCTAGCGTTAGAGATATTCGGTCTGTTACACAACTACATTTGATTTATTTTAGTCTTGACATTTTCACTCTAAATTTCTTCTCATTTCTCTCCATCATCTCAGAGTCCTCGTGTACAGCTGTGTGTAAGAAGACTCCTCCCCCTATACCTCCCCGCATCACCTCCAAACCCTTCATCGCCGTCACGGTCCAGAGCAGCACCGAATCCGCCCAGGACACTTACCTGGATAGCCAGGAACAGCGCAGCGAGGCCAACAGCCAATCAGGACGCAGCAATTCTTCAGACAGCCTCGCCAGCTCGCGGACAGGAAGTCTAGTTAAGAGCGCCAAGCGGCCGCCAATCCTGCCCCCCATACCCGCTCCACGGGAACCCGTACCTCTGCCCAGCGCGAGGGTGACCACCCCGCCCCCTTCCATCGTTCCACCCTCTCCCGCCCCAGATGCCAAAAATGAGCCTGTGAGTTTGACGGTGACCCCCGACGTACCGAAAGCTGAGCCCAAGAGAAAACTCTCATCTATTGGTATTCAGGTGTGTAAGTGGATCTTCATGAGATGTGCGGGATTACTGAAACATGTTTATACGACTTCAAAATGCATATCGCAGGGGTTTGTAATAACTGAATTAGGTCACATGTTTTATCGTCTCAAAGCGTTCATCGACAGGAAAAAAACGGCCTCTCTGTTATTGTTATTTTTTAAATTTCATGTCGAAGTCTTGATATTTATAGTTATAATAGTTTTTGTTATCGTTCATGTCAGTACAGAATCGGTTTTGTTCTCGCAGTATAGTTTTGTGTGAAGTAGGAAGGAACACGATGCATTGTGAACTCTTATTTTACTACCAGCATGATCATCTATAAAGATAGTTCACCCCGAAATGCAAATTCTGTGATCTCTTACTCTTCCTCGTGTCATTTCATACTTCTCTCTGTTTGCATAAACAACGACATTAGAGGGGATATATATTCTGTAAGTTATTAGGTCATTACTTTTAGTCACCATGACTTGGTGAGTTGCAACCGGATCACTCCTACTTGACCATTCGGTTCTTCTGTGTTTCATGCAATAACACAAAACGGATTCGTTTGGGCCATTCAAGTTAACGAGCAGAATTCTTATTTTTGGTAGACATCTGCCTTTACATCTGAGGTGTGGTTTGGCCAGTTAATGACTAACTTTGAAAGAAACCATGTTCAAGTATTTATCCATGTACTTCATTTGCATAAGCATAGTGCTTTATCAATTTAAACAAATGCTTGTGTAATATTTCTTGCTTGGTCACAGGTGGATTGTGTTCAGCCGATTCTGAAAGAGGAACAAACTCCCACGACCAGATTTCAGTCCATCGGTGTTCAGGTTGAAGACGGCAGGCCGTGAGTTTTGCTTCTGTGCTTACAGGAAAAGGCCAAAGTTCTTCATGTCTGCCTGACTGCCTTCATTTACTGATTAGGACACGTGTAATCAACAGCTCTGTGCGTGTGTCCGTCACACACACACACACACACACACACACACACACACACACACATACACTGAGACTGAGTGCAGACAGGCAGCAGGGAAGAAGCTTGTGTCCGGATCTCCCACTCACTTTGTTCCTGGCGCTCCTCATCGCAGTCTATTTTCATATTTTCTCTGACTCATTTACATATCTCTCTCTTTAAAGCATCCTGTCTCCCACACACCAGCTGTCTGTCTCTCTCTCTCTCTCTCTGTCTCTCTGTTCTGTGCTCTCCTCTGCTCCTCCACTCTCTGACAAAATATCATACAGAATGCAGAAAAATGCGTCACGCTTTTGTTACATTTTTGTACACAAATATATAATGATGCTGTTTATTAATTGTATTAATAAATATGACGGCATCAAAAGAAAACACATATGGTTCTAATGTTACATGATGTGTAGTTCTTCATTTGATAAAAACTACTCCGGTATATATACTGTATATAGCATTATAGTTTTTTAGTGTATATAAAATGCTATAATGTAATGCTTTGTATTTGTGGTGTATTTAGAGTTTGACGAAATGAAAGACATTTTTATTAAATTCTTTAAAAAAAATGATTTAAAGTTCATTATATTGTCATTATTACAGCTGTTAGAACTACGGTGAAAAACCGACAGATTGGTTGTAATTACTCATGTTGATCTGGATGTTCAGGTAGCGTCTGTGTCTCTGTGTGTGTCTAGACTCAGTCGCTTCACTAGCATGGCGTCTAGACAGGAGACTGCGGATGCCGAAGCTCAGGACCAACCTGACGGTAAACCTTCGGAGAACAAGACGCGCAATCAATCGTTAGACGGCAGACCCGTGAGACCGGACATGCGCTGCAGTTTTGCCTCGCTGCAGGAAAAACTCGACCCAGCGCTGGATCCGTCCTCGCTGCCCCCGCCCGACCCCTCACTGCAGGCCGGTACGGGCAGCGTAAACGGAGCGGCGGATCAGCCCGGGGGTGTGGCCTGCCTCAGGGACGGACGCTGGTTCCAGAAGCTCCTGCAGGCCGAGACGGACCGCATGGAGGCTTGGTGTCAACAGATGGACCAAGAGACCAAAGACAAACAACTGTCCGAAGAGGGTGAATTATTCTTTTATAGTGAGCAACACGACATCCGATGCAAACCACAAGCTATCTATACAAAAAAAGAACAGAATACACGATCACAACCTGTGAATGAACCCGAGGCTTTCTACCACCAGAAGCTCAAGCACTTTAGATTTAAGATGACGTTTTTAAACTCCCGTTAGCCCTTATCTGCACCCGTAGCCGTATGTTTTCATTATATAAGCAATTAGGAATGACATGTGTTGGAGAAACAGATGAAATGTGTGTCCAGGTTCATCTGGCCGCTTGGCGCCTCAGACACCGGATCTGAATTCCCAGAAATTCCCAGAGGGCTCATGAATTAAAGATAAGACGTGCAGACTCATTTACAGGCTTTAATCACAAACGGCTCGTGGTTGTCACTAATTTTGGCTCTTCGAGCCTGTGATTACAGTCATTAGGTTTGAACCTGGCAGCAGTGAAGGGGGGAGGCGAGACGACTGATCATGAAATTGTGTATTTCTGCCTCCTTCATGACAGGCCGCGTCAAACATAACAAATCAATGCTGTTTGCAAAGCTGCCGTTTGTGATGCGTGACGGCAAACTGACTTTTCAAATCTCTCTCTGTGTGTGTGTGTGTGTGTGTGTGTGTAGTGTTGGGGAAGGTTCGCAGTGCGGTCGGCAGTGCTCAGCTCCTGATGTCAAAGAAGTTCAAGCAGTTTCAGGGTCTTTGTGAGCAGAATCTGGTGAGCATGAATCCGTCTCCTGACTCATAAAATCAATATTATGTTTTATGGGAGTGGTGTGACAGTTAAGTTTGTGGGTGTTTTTTGTGGAATGTTACGCAGAAGCTTTTAGGGGTACAGAACTTAAATTCCCACAATTGACTTGTGTTCTGTGGTTTTTGGGTGCTTGGTTTAAAAGAAAAAAAATCATCAGAATCAGAAACCAGAATTAGCGATGCCATATTCCCTGTTACGCTGTAGTTTGTCTTTTTTGCCAGACCATTTTGTCCAATAAATACATCAACTAAGTTTTTTCCTAACACGTCATATTTTGCCATGAGTTGGCATTAAATGCAAATATTGTACACAAATATGCCCTACAGCACTTTTTTTGTTGTAAGACCCCCTTTGTGTAGGGTGCATCGCTTTGCGGCGCCCTAAATAAAGACTTATCATCTTAAACTTAGAATTGTAATTGAACCAAAAACATAATCAGTTATACAATGCTGGAACATCAATTATTTTGGTTGGTGGTCTTATTTTTCTGTTTGATTGCATACAATTAAAAACAACCCCTGGACCATCTTGGGGTTTGAGAACCACTGCCCTACAGACGTCACTTTTGGCCACTGTTTGAGGTTTTAGTTTACTGCCCTCTAGTGGCGCTTTGTCTGCACAGCAGTCTGAATGAAAGTGATTTAAAGCCATTTTACAAATTCTACTATTCTTTGTAGAAAATCATCAGTATTGGTCCTTCATCATACAGCAGTGTTTTGGGTTATTGTGTCACACAACAACATTCCCACAGTTAAAGAGAGGAAGACTCCTGTGTATTGTGTTTCTTGCTGTGAGCTGTTTCCTGCAGGAAATCGCATTCTATTTCAGATGTTTTCTGGTCACGGGAGTTAAACAGGAGCAGCTGACCTAAAGGGCACTACGGTTTTATTTGCTTCTATGCATTTTTAATCAGTATGTGTGTTCATCAGTTAAATCCGTCTCCTTGGTCGTTGCGAACGCTGTGCACTGCCCATAAAGCTCCAGGAGTTATGTTGAGTGACGTATTACAGGGGACTTGTGTCTGTTTACTCCATTTATTCTTTATTTATTCTTTTTTGTGTGTGTGCAAGGATGCAACCGCTCAGCCGCGGCCCACAGCGCAGGATCTGGCCGGCTTCTGGGATCTACTGCAGCTGTCCATAGAGGACATCAGCATGAAGTTTGATGAACTCCACCTCCTCAGGTCCAACAACTGGAAGATATCCGAGATCCAGGACAAAAAGGTCCAGCCGACACACCAACATCTCACCGCTTTCTCTCCAGAATTGTATTAACCACGATGAGATGTATAATTAATTTAATAACCTGACTTTATTACATTATTATCTTGTCTATGTGATGTGAAGAAATAGCATTTCTGGATTGAACTGACATAGTGAGTGCTGCTCAGTGTGTGAAGTACACAAGTCATCAACATCAGTTGTTTAGAAATTCATTGTAATATTTACTGTTAATACATTAAAAGTAATTTCCTGACCAAGTTGTGACGGGTGAATGAATGTCCTCAGGAGGAGAAGAAGGCCGCTCCCGCGCACACACCAAAGAAGACGGTGAAGGTGAAGACCAGCGGCATGAAGGAAAAGAGCAGCGATTCTGTGGCCGACAAGCAGCGTCAGGAAGCCAGAAAGCGTCTGATGGCGGCGAAGCGAGCGGTCTCGGAACGGCAGAACTCTGCCACGGAGAGCGCAGAGAGCATCGAGATTTACGTTCCGGAGGCCCAGACGCGACTCTGAGACACTACGAAACCGAATGCTTACACTTTGTGCACCTCCAAATACGCCTCCCTAAATACGCACTTCCTAGTGCCCACGCGGACACTCGTGGATCGGAAAGTGTGGCGTGCAAAAAGCAGTGCAGTAAAATGACGAGCAAAAAATGTACACAAAGAGCGAAAAATTAAACGAGCTTGAACGCCATGGCTGCCACAGAAGAACCTCTCCTTGACCTTTGTTTCTATGGTTACCCTTGTTAAAATGATCGATGTTATAAAAGTGAATTATCTCATGGAATATATCAAGACTTTGTCTGTAAATTGTGCTAATATCGCTGATGAAAAGACGATCTTTCCTCCAGACCCTTTACACGCATCACTCACACGTCACGTGACCACCGAACCCTCCCGGACGTATTTTTTTGTTGTTGTTGAGCATGCACTCAGGACCCTGCACGTGTGCACTTGCTTCTCATCAGCACAGTCTTCCTGCTCTCACAAACACACTTTCGGTTTTCTTTAAACGTTAAATTTGCCCCTGGTCTCCGGTCGGATGGAGTGTGTTCAGAAGTTTGAACTCTTAAGCGTTTGAATGGCGTATGTGAATGTTTAGTGATGTTGAGCAATCTGGGTCAATCTGAGCTCTTGATACTCTGCAGATGTCATGAGGATGCAACAGATACTTGAAATGTACTAAAGCTGAAGACGAATAGCACAGATCTCAGACCAGCCCGAGCAGAAGGATTTCACTCCACTTGTTTTCTTTCACAACCAGTTAGCAGTTAGTTAAGATAGAGACACTTTAGCGTTTTTCACTTAAAAGTAAAATTTGATGCAGAAAACGCACAGCTTGGTTCATTTTCCATGAAACTGCATGTCGCTCTTTCTGTTCCAGCTATCCATTCCTGTCTTTTTAATTTTGTAGGATTAAAATGCTTTTTATGATGAATGTTTTAGAAATTCACCAATGGTCCAGATTTCCACCTGGGTCAACAGTCGTTTGTTTTGTAATGTTATTGTTATTATTAATATTATTATTGTTATTATATTATTTTAAAGGTTTTTGTTCTCTGTGGTCCAGTCATTCCACGTGTACTTCAGTACACAGTTTTTCTGACGCTTGAATCCGCTGGATGTTTTCCAGTCGATTCAGGCAGTGACAGTAAAGCTGTCGTCTTTGTGTGACCAATTAGAAGCCGTCGCTTGTAATAGATCTTTTTCTTTACAGAAATTAAAGACTTCGGTTACCCAGAACTTGTCAGTAATGTCTGAATAATTTTCCTGTATGGCGTTGTCAATCTCAAAAATACAGAGTAATGTTTTAAAACCGCAGGAGAAGTCTGCACATTAAACTTGAAAACTTTCTTTTGACATCGTAAGATGACCTTTAGGAACTGAAAGAGTCATCACCTTGTGTTTTCATGAGTTAGCTTTGTATCATGTTAGGATTTAGAAGCCTACATTTGTGTCAACTGCACAGTAAACACTACGCAGTGGTCGAGATGCAATGAAGAGAATTTATTTGAATGTATTTTTGATCCGAGTGTGGGTATAGCAGTGAAAATATACTAAAATAAGTATTTTAACAAACCATTTAATTTTGCGTAGATTTATGGCTGAATATTACGACTTACCTTTAAATTGTAAGAGGGAACTTTAATTCAGTTTATTATAAAGTCGTGGCAATTTAGAGTGGTTAATGGGAACAGGACTCTGATTCTTGCCGGTCTTTTATTGAAACTTTTTTTTACCCCAGTCTGCTGACATCCATTATAATGTTAGCAATGAAATGACTGACTGATATGAGTGTAGATGTGTATGTACTCAACAACCTGTTTAAAGCTAAAGTTAGTCAGACATTCATTGAATTGCATAAAATTAAATAAACAATGTTGGTAACACTTTACGAAAACAAGTCTCATTCATCAGCATGGTTTAACTAACAATGAGCAACATATCTGAACAACATTTCTTCATTTTTGCTGATGTTATTGAACACAATAACAAGTGTTCATTTATGTTAGCCCACATGAAAACAATTCTAGTATACTTTAGTAATACTACGCATACATGAGGGAGTAAACGTATGTTTGATTTTAAAATATGAAAATGTAGTTAACCAATGTTAAAGTGTTACCACAATATCCTAATCAAATGAAATAATGGGATGAATTCCAAAATGTTTTGTTATATAATTTGGTTTTGTCTTTTACGTAAACCGTGCTGTAGAAAAAGACCGGCCCATTTCTGTTCGTGTTCCGAGAAAATGAAGGTTTGTCTTCTCTTGTTTTTCTTTTGCCTCTCAGTTCTTGATCCTAAAATGATCATGTTTTATTTAAGCAAATCAACAACTTGTCTGGACCAATCACAGCTTAGAATGCGAAATGTTTTGAGTTTTACAGCAATAATGTTACTGTTCGATACAGATCCAAAGTTAAAGCAGGTGACGTCACGTGTTTCTAAGTTCACAGAAGAATCGCTTGTTATTGAAAATCTTCATCCAAGACGTCTCCATTTACATGACATGCTTTTTTAATGACAACTAACTCGGCACAAGTTTCTAGATTCTGCATGTCGCAGCAATATCTCCCCTACGGAATCTCACAGACTGACGATTCGCTTCACTTTCCGTCGGATATAAACTCCAGATCAACAAAAGCAAAACAGGGCTACACTGGACTGACGGACAGTCTCTGCAGGACATTCGATGGACTCCTAACTGCCTTTGCATTGATTTCACCTTTCTTTCCTTGAGAGATTTTTAAAGCGGTTTGTGTGTCATCTGCTGTAACTAACCAATGATGTTTTCCAGCTGGACGGAGAGGGCTGATAAAGATGACGTCTATCACGTGTCTAAAAGACACAATTTTGTCATTCCTTACCCGCCTTCATGTGAAACTTGTATGTTTATCTTCCGTGAAACACAGGGCCTTTAAAGGCGGGGTGTCCGATTTCCGAGTTACGCTTGTTTAGACAAAGTCGGGCCGAGTACCAAAACAACCTTGTAGCCAATCAGCAGTAAGGTGCACAGGACGGACATTAGTCGAGCCGAGCGCTGACGAAAGCCAAAGATGGGGGTAGGGGTGTGTCTGTTTTGGTGATTTGAACATCAACAACGGCTAAGAGAAATCGGACACCCCGCCTTTAAGACTGTGGGTTTGAAAAAACATGAGGGGGAGTAAATGAGAATGTTTTGGGTGGTTTTATTGTTTTAAACACTACATGTAACTAAAACAGATTTGGTTTATTACTGCTGTGGGAACTGAATGTGTATTCTGGAAATGTTTTCAAGTGATTCTGTGTTTGACCTGTTGAAACAGGAAAAGTCTGAATTATGGAATTGAACATGTACACCCAAATGCCATCCCATGTCTTCAGAGTCCGGAGAAAGATAGATTTATAGATATTGTTCATGATTATTTTTCAGAACTCTCATGTTTTAAAGTAATATAGATACATACAATGTAGATTGTAGGATTGTTGTGGGAATATTTCTTTTACGATAAAAATAAAGTTTTATTTAACAAGAGCGGAGCAAAACGGTGGATGATTGTTCTTTGTGCTCCATCGATTTATGAATCATAAGCAGACTTTTTGTGCACATTTTTCGTAGATTAAATGGAAGGAAAAAAATGCACGAATTCATTCCTCTCCGGTTTATGTATACTGTACATGATGATTTATCCGTAATTTAGATTTATCCGCAAGGGCTCGTTCTTTTGACAGAAGCTATAGAGTTTATTACAAGTAAGGCTTTGACAGAATATTGTGCTTCCATGGTCGTTGTTTAGGCATGTTAAGCGTGTCAGAAAACTCAATAAAAAACGCCTTGTGGTTTCATTGATTTAGGCAACCATAAACAACGCAAAAGAGGCGAGTTTGTGTAATTCCTATGTAGAGTAGAACACATTTCATGGCCGCCATCTCCACTTCGCGCTACTCAAACGCAGTAACGTGACGTCATGTGCAAACAACCTATCCTGCATTGAGAAGGACCGCCTACCTCATTAACATACGGACACAGAAATACAGAACTAAATAAATGTAGTATTACAATTTTTTGACAGATTTATTTATTTATGTATTCATTTACTTATTGATTTAATTATTTATACATTTCTGCATTTATTTATTTATTTAATAATTTCTGCGTGAATTTATGTATTTATTTATTTATACTTAAGTCAATTCTCGTCCTCCGTATGATTAGGCACTATTTCTTTTACAGGTATAATGAGTCAAAAAAGACTTTTTGTATACCCCGAAAAGTTAAAAAATATCAAATGCACATTATAAGAATGCAATACAAAAGCAATAATATCTTACTCTGTGTTCATCGGAACAAAGTGCATGATGACAGAACTTTAATTTTTCGGTGAACTGTCCCTTATGTGCTAAAGCAGCGTGTCTCTGTGGCTGATAAGCACATCGAACAAAACACCCAAGGTCAAATAATTGCATTTACATATTATCTAAAAAAGAGTTTTTCATTGGGGAAATGGCTTTTTCTGTTATCCAAAGCGTTTAGTACTGCATGTACACACAGTAGTAAAGTATTGAAATTAGTTGATAAATGAAAACGTTATTGTGTTTTTATATACGGTATATATATATATATATATATATACACAACACAGTGCCAACAATGAATTTAAATCACAGGCCATAATCAACTGGATAACTATGTAACCTAACAAAGTACGACAATCTATTGGTAAAATATCAAAAGATGTAATACAGTGGCTTAATCGCAAACCTCAGCGCTGGTTCATTTGAAATGATTCATTTTAAAGCATAACTATGGAGATATTAAGTAACTAGAAACATAATACATTTGTACTCGTAAACCACTGAAATGTGTCAAGAAATGTAAACGTGAGTGTGCTTTTAATGCCGATATTTGTTACATTTTACAAGTTACTGTATATCTGATAAATGAACATTTAATTCTCTTTTTTATTCATTCTCTTTTATAAAATCTCGCGGTACAGAGATTAGGAAAATATGAGTATTGTGTTATTTTTATTGCATTGTGACTTATTCACTTCTCTCCACAAAAGGCACAAGGCACATCCATGTATAAACTTCTAAGGTTGTATAAAGTCTTTAAAGGTTGAATATATGCAAAAACTTAAAAACCTTAAAAACTAAAACTGGAGATAGAGTAAGTGCGCTATCACTATTTCTAACATTACTTACTGACCTAACATCTTTTATTGCAGGTAAAAGATGACTGATACCTGCCAATTATCCATAAAGAATTCAACTAAAATCCATGTGGGCCTAAGCATGTACGTGTTGTTTTTCATTTAAGAATAATAAAGAAATGGTATTCCAAAACTTCTACCTGATGAAGGTCAGTGTAGTGGCCGAAGATCATCATTGGGCTACTCCTCCATCACAGTGCTCCACTCTTTTCTGATGATGTGTGTTGTCGGGTTCATCCCGGACTTTTTCCTACCAGATGCCCATATGTCATTCAAATCATGATCTTGTCCTGGCTGTAGCTGTAGTGAGGGAATGGTGTCTTCCCATCATAATCGCCTGTGTTAAGGATAAACACAGTTTAGTTCGGCACCTGCACGTAATACATGTACTGTATCTAATACAGTGAGTTCGACCCTTTTCACTTCACTTACACATTCAAGTAATGTGCATAAATGTGACTGAAGATTGTTGACTCGTGCAGATGCAGGTCATTTTGTGACTTCAGTGCTGGTGATAGGTGCACATTAAGTCACACACCATCCGAGAGATTTAATCAGTTAGCTTCATTTTCTCTATTGATTCAATTCCGTTTTGTTTAATATACTTTTACAAATCTATAATATGAATATATCTGAAAAAATATTGGAATAATAGTAGTTCACCGGCAAATATTATCATTTCTTTTCGAATAATGAACTGAGGCCTCAGGGGGCTATGATGCAGTGACATCAATCAAGACTGAAAGACACAATGCTTATTGACATGATCCTGACTGCATGATCACCAGCCACATTTATAATATTTACTTGTGGAAAAAACTGCGTCTCAAGCTGGGGTCTCAAATACCACAAATGTCCAAGAAATGTCTTCGCAAATGGCAGGACAGACTGCACTTTTTTAAATTAAATTTCCTGCATCCTATATATGAACTGTCTGTGCTGCTTGACTTTTAATATAATAGTGCAAATTAATATGGCTAATATCTTCCTCACCAGAAAAACGGTATTGTTTTAAAAGCAAATTAAATGTTAAATTCGGAAAGTCCTTTTGTATCAATCATGCACATTGCACAACAAGTTGCTTTCGTATCAATAAAATCTGTTTACATGAAATAAGTCTCTGCTCCTGAACAGGTTTAAGCTAACGGACCTGTTGCTATGACAGCAACTCCATGATGAGCGTCGAAGAATCGAACAAACCAAGATCATGCGAAACCGTCAACAATCAAATCCAGCTAACCTTTTTTACTTGACTTCTTTCTTATGTATGCGAAATTTTCCCAGAGTTATACGACCTAACAAAAAGAAGACAAATACAAAACATTTTCACTACGAGAGACAGCAGCAGCGCAGCAACTCCACAGCTCGCCAAGTGGTGTCATGACTAGCCAATCAAAATAAAGCATTCATTTTCTCTAATTTGTTCATATGAGATTTTTTTGCCATTGCCATTCCGTTTTCCCAAGGTTGAGCACACTTTCCTTTTAAATGCTTTACACAAAAAAAACAGGCTACCAAAAACTACTAAAACAATACCCAGCAAAACGCGCACCTCCTACCTGGCATGACGCAATCCTCGCATGACGTAGCTTTTTTCATGCCGAAAGTGCCCCCTAGTGGTCTGGACCATTTCCATCGTGTTGAGACTTGATTCCGTTGTGTTATAGCTTGATTAACTTGTGTTGTGAATTTATATTTGGTTTTTAAATTTCGTTTTGTTGTGCACCAGTGAACCACCGTATCTTTTACCTACGTATTTAAACAATATTTATCACTGATACACCAAACTTTATTCCAGTTTATATTTCTAAACATAGTATACCAGAATAAGCTTTTTTATAATGCTTTATTGAACATTTTGTTATAACAAAACAATGTTACAACATTAACATAACATTAAGAATTAATGAAAAGAGAGAAAATAGAAAATAAAACATTACCATGGCTCAAAACAAACAAGACAAAAAAACAAACAATCAACCACAAAAACAGGAGAGGGAATTACACAAAAAAACAATAAAAATGACAAATTAAATAGGTTGAAAATCTTATATGCCGTGCAAGTTCTTTGTGCTTTCGTATTAGAAGGAAACATAATTGTTTTTAAATACTGTTTTATCTCTTCTAGAAAGACTACAAAAATAGGTTTGCAATTAGAACATGTACATTTTTGTGTATAAGATTTACACAGAGAAAGAATTGTCGATTATAAAACTAGCATTTTGGTCACCTTAGAAAAATCCAAAAATAACGAACCGGCTTGTTTTCAAAGTTGCTGAATACAGTTGCACGACCAAAACAAGTGAATTAGTGTTTCAGTGTCATTCTGACAAAAATGCATTTGGTGTCAGTCAGATCTACATTTTTTCTTTAGAAATGTTTTGGTAGGGTAAATGTTATGGAGTAGTTAAAGGATATTTCTTTGACTTTATTTGAGAGAAGACATTTTTGTTGCATGGACCATATCATTTTCCAGTTTAGATGATCAAAAAGGCTGTTCCAGTATGAAACAGCAGAAGGGGTGCAGGCAATAGACGCGTTTTTTGTGGGCGGAGCTTAGCTGGAGGCAGAAATTTCACTCAGACCACATTACTAATGCTAGGGAGCACGTTTTGTTTGCTTGCTTTTTGAGAATGACTCGAAAAAAATCTGATTAAACTTTAACATGTAATGTCACTCACTGTCTAGGACCCCGATTGTTTTTTTTTTTTTAATTGACTTTAACGCAGGGAATCTGGCCGACCTGTACGCGCTCACTCAATGGATCCAGAGACAAACTGACAGGATTACCTCCAGTTAAGTGGCCTGACATCTACACCTACCAGACAGAGAAACCAAGTGTTTATAGTAAAGATTGAACTGAGACATCTATAGATGCCTGCGTGTGCTAACAGTGGCAAACGTTAGCAATGCATTTACTTGAACACAAACATGACACATGAGCCTTCTCACGGTTCCCTCTCCCTTTATACTAATGCACTTGTGACAACTAAAATTAGATGGCAAACAGTTTCTTTTATGTTTAGTTTCTGGCGGATAGTTAACTGCTAGTTGTATAACTAACAAAGCTAGCGAGCATACCCGATGCGTTCAAAAGTTAACGCTACGTGAAAAATAACATTGTTCCCCAGTTTCTGATTTGGGCACACGTGAGATATTTTTAGACACATACCAAAATCATAATCCACACCAACAAAAGACAGTAGTTTTTAATCTTAGGTTACTGTTATGAAGTGAAACGCGAGCACGTTTAATGATCGTTTCTGTTCAGTCCGCTTGTTTTATTGTGTTTAACTACAGCTGCCGTCAGTGTTTTTGTTTGACAATGGCAGGGGAATGTGTTAAAATATCAAATTGGACACTGTATTCTGTCGATTGTGGCACTACACAAAAATATGATATTTTAAACTCCTTATGTAGCCGAATCTGAGCCGGTTTGTATTGGCCGCCTCCAGTTTTCCGTTTGTTTTGCCTCCAGCTAACGTTAGTGCCGTGACGTCGGCGAGAAAGGGGTCTATTCTCTCAATAAGTAAAGCTGTTATCGTAAGACTTCTTGCGTTTTACAAATAAAAAATACCTTACAAGTAGTTGAATAAGCTTTAATGAGTAGCTAGCTCTCGAAGAACGTCACAATGAACGTCTGCGTCATAAGCGTTTTATCTGATTTTATCTCGAGCCGCTGGCGTTGTGCTGCTCACTCTTTGCTAAACTTACTCGCGCTCGCTGACGGTCGACGAATTTCTGTTGAGAAACAGTGAAGATGGGGCAGAAATTTGGCAAAAGAGTGGAAACTGACGGCGTTGTCGATCGGAGCGGTGTGTACGAACAATGTACACCATCGACCGATTCTGAGAGAGTCCAGGAGGACATTTTTTGGAAGTGGAGCGCTGCGCCAGCGACCGCAAGTAGAAATAACTCGCTTGTGAATCGTGAAAGCGACGAAGAAGTGGATTTATTTTGGCCTTCGGGAGCAAGTCAGGTCCAAGATGAGAGTTGTGAAGGAGATTTAAAGGAAGTCGACTTATTTTGGACTTGGAGAGCGGCTCGGGATGACGAGAGACCTCAGGTTACTGATGTAACGTTGGTCGCTGTGCCAACCGAAGGTAAATAATATCATTACTTTATGTTTACCTTCGTTCAAATGTTTGGGGTCAGCTCACTTCTTAATGTTTTTACGTGAGATGCGTTATATGAATTCCTGTCTACGTTTGGATACTGAAAGCATTATTTGCTCCATGTCACCCAATGTGCAAAACCCAATGTTTTGTCATGGAGGAGAAACTAATATGTAATGATATATAATGTAATGCTTTTAATTCACTGGATAAAATGATTTTTGAAGTCTGTATGTTGTCATTTACTGGGTTAAGGTTTTACAAGGTTAAGGTTTTACCGTAGAGAATTATTTTTATTTATGATGTTTGCCAGGTAGTCCGACTGTAACTTATTGTTTAAAAGGAGGATCCTTTTGTTGAGAATCAGAGTGAAGTCTGTACTGTAAAACTCTCCTGTCACTTTTTAATATCCTGCTATCAATAGGATTGATTATTAATGTAAGTGTTCTTCATTCCATAAATATTCTCGGATGTAATTGATTTTGTGTTTGATCTCGTTCCTCTCTACAGATGAGATTTCAGGACAGGGTGTCACTGCAGAGGTCCAGGAAAATCCGGAAACTCTCACCGGTGACCTGGAGATCCTCACCACTCAGGATCCACTCGCATGTGTACAGAATCCAGTCCTTTCTGACTCCCACATGCACTTTGGTTTGGACTCGAACAGTGGTGCTGTTCAAAATCCAGTCGCAAGTGAGTCGGAAAGGGCCGAAGAAATCCAGCAAACTTCAGTCAGTCAGTCTGAAGAGGAGATGGAGAATGATGAGAATTCCAGTGAGATCATTCAGGGTGAGTTTACTTCCATAATCCCAACATGCACATACACACTTTCGCTCGTATGTAATTAGAACAAATATTGTTGAAATAGTTTTCATGTTGACTACATTTCTGCATCTCTTTTAATAGAGATCAACTCCTGCTTGTATAAGATCGGGGAAATGCTGGAGGAAGACAGTTTTGTAGCCGTCTATGAAGGGACCCGTGTGCAGGATGACTTGAAGGTTTGTTTTTTTACTTACAGTAAATACCCAGCAAATAGTTTTTCGTCTGGTTTGTGCTACTCTGTTTAATATCTCGCTCTGTCCTTTACAAACCTTCTCAATGTATTTTATGTCCACTATTAAATGGCCTAATGGTTAGAGAGTCGGACTCGTTACCAGAAGGTTGCCGGTAAGGGCCGGCGGGTAATGACTGAGGTGCCCTTGAGCAAGGCACCTTACCCCTACTTGCTCCCCAGGCGCTGCAGTGATAGCTGCCCACTGCTCCAGGTGTACGTGTGTTCACCACTTGCTGTGCGTGTGTTCACTACTCACTGGATGGGTTAAATGCAGAGGTCACATTTCGGATATGGGTCACCATACCTGACAAATATGTCGCTTTCTCTTCACTTTCATTATTTAGTGCTCGGTCTATTTCTTGCATGTCTGCTCGTGATGAATGCTTTGAATGAAATTATTTCTGCACGACTTGACTGTAAATCATTTCTTTGTTTTGTTGATCAGGTGGTAGTGAAATATGTCGATACCACTAAGCGGGTGGATTATATCGTCATCGTAAGTAGTACCTGTTCTTCTTTAACTGAAAAAATCTTCATCACTTTTTACATACAGATATTGACTTTAGTTTTTCCAAAATTGAAATTTGTCTTTCTTCTAGCCGGGTTATCCTGGACCCCTTCCACGTCAGGTGGCACTCCACATGCTTGCCTGTCAGGGAGACGACGTTCCTGAGATTGAACGGCTCGTGGACTGGCAGGAGTATCCGGACCAGTTCGTCATGGTCCTGGAGCGCTCTTCTCCCTGCGAGGGTTTGGAGGAATTTGTTGCGAGTAAAGGGGGAAAACTCGATGAGGTGTCAGCCAAGGACATCATGTGGCAGGCAACCATGGCTGCCCACATGTGCTGTAAACGGGGGGTTTTCCACAGGGATATCAAGCTGGAGAACTTCGTCATAACAGCAGACACCCTAGACCTCAAACTGGTCGACTTTGGGTGCGGCGAACTACTTCAAAAGTCGGCCTACAAGACGTTTACAGGTATGTCAGACACATTACCATTTGTATAAATAAGATGACAGCATTCAGATTCAGTGCTAGGCTCATAAAATGCTGTGGCAATGTAAACGGTGACATGAATCTGTTTTCTTCAGGCACGAGAGACTACGCCTGCCCTGAATTTTTCCAAACGGGCGAATACTATGGAAAGCCGTCGACGGTGTACTCGCTCGGGGTGCTGTTATTCGCCATGTTGTGTGGGAAATTCCCCAACTGCAATGACCGGAGCTGGATCAATGAAAGGAGATGGTGCAAAGACGGCTTGACTGAAGGTGAGATCTTCATCAGACCAACTGTAGTTCTGAATGATAGAAAACAGAACGAGTGCTTTGATAAAATAATTGAATTGAATAAGAATGAGAGCAGGTGTGAAGTTTAAAGTGACATTCAGATAAACTCACAGTTTACGGTAATAATCGCCTCTTCCATCTTTCTGAACAGAATGCTGCCGTTTGGTTGAAGACTGTCTGCAGGAGGATCCAGATAAACGTATTCGTCTGGAAAAGATCTTTGAACACAAGTGGTTTCAGGTACGGAGCACCTGGCAAACAAAGGGTTTTGATTTTAGTTGTTGGTTTATTCTGAAATCTGAAAGTTGGCAAGTCATTATATGTCAATATCATATATTTACACAAAACACCACTTTTATTATTGTTCATTTCAGGACAAAGATCCTGCAGACTGCCTCCAGACTCCCGTCCGCTCTCAAAGCGATGACGTCATTCAGTATCGAGATGATGCTGGGTCTGACATCGATGATGATGTGGGCATTTTAATCTTTCACACTTCAAACAGTCGGTGTGAAGAGGAGATGGAGGGTGTGGAGAATCAGGGTGCCATCATTGAGGGTGAGTTTACTTTCACAATCCCAACATAACACAACCCAAAACTATTTAACATTTTTATAAGGGAAGTATTGCTAATGTTTGGTGATTCATGTCTGCTGCATTTATCTTCTAACAGAAATCAATTGCTGCCAGTATAAGATCGGCAGACAGCTGGGCCAAGGCGGTTTTGGAACCGTCTATGAGGGAACCCGTGTGCGGGATGGCTTGAAGGTTTGATTATTTACTTTTTTTTTCTGTCTTGTCTTCATCTTTTTTTGATATCTCGCCCTATTCTTTTCATACCTTAATGTATCCTATGTCCTCTTTAATGTTGTAAATGTATTATAGTAAAGTTGTGTTCAGGATGAATGCTTACTCAAATCCATTTTTTGTTTTGTTGATCAGGTGGCGGTGAAAGTTGTCAGGAAGGCCGATGAAATAATCAAGGATTATATCAACATCGTAAGTAGCATTGTGTTATTATTCAACCGAAAACATTGTCATAGTTTTTTTAGTACACAAACCTAAGTTTGGTCAAGACTGAGCTAAATCCTTGTTTGATAAAAATTGTTTGTCTTCTAGCCGGGTTATCCTGAACCCATCCCTCGAGAGGTCTATCTTCAGATGCTTGCCTGTAAGGGAGAATATGCTCCTGCGATCGTCCAGTTTCTGGACTGGCAGGACCGTCTGGATCACTACGTCATGGTCCTGGAGCGCCCTTCTCCCTGTGAGGACTTGAGCGCTTTCATGATCCGCAACGGAGGCAGACTCTCCGAGAAAACAGCGCAGGCTATCATGTGGCAAGCGACTGAAGCCGCTGAAATCTGCTGCATGCGGGGGGTTTTCCACAGGGACATAAAATTGGATAACTTCCTGATTAACCCGTGCACGCTGGAGGTCAAACTGATCGACTTCGGGTGCGGCGATCTACTTAAAACCTCAGCTTACACAGATTTTATGGGTATGTTTTATCACTTTCCTTCATGAACAGGCGTTTACAAGTACTAGATGATTTTGCAGATATTGTGAGACATCACATTTATTGCACGCTAATCTGTTCTCCTCAGGCACAGAAATCTACTTCTGCCCTGAATTCTTCCATACGGGCGAGTACTATGGAAAGCCGGCGACGGTGTACTCGCTCGGGGTGCTGTTTTTCGCCATGTTGTGCGGAAATTTCCCCAGCGTCCATGACCTGGACCAGATAAATGAGAGGAGGTGGTGCAAAGACGGCTTGACTATAGGTGAGATCTTCATCAGACCAACTGTAGTTCTGAATGATAGAAAACAGAACGAGTGCTTTGATAAAAGAATTGAATAAGATGATGAATGATTGCAGGTGTGAAGTTTAAAGTGACATTCAGATGAACTCACGGTTTAAGATAATAATCGTCTCTTCTGTCTTTCTGAACAGAATGCTGCCGTTTGGTTGAAGACTGTCTGCAGTGGTATCCAGATGAGCGTATCGATCTGGAAAGGATCCGATACCACGGGTGGTTTCAGGTACTGAGCTGTTTATGCACCTGACACCCAACAAAAAAGGGGTTTGATTAAGTTGTTGGTTTATCGCGAAATCTGGAAGTTGGCAAGTCGGTATATGTCAATATCATATATTTACTGTACACAATACACCACTTATATTATTGTTTGTTTCAGAACAAATATCCTGAAGATGACCTCCAGATTCCTGTCCGATCTGGGACCGATGATGTCATTCGGTATCCAGATGATGCTGGGTCTGACATTTTAATCCTTCACACTTCAAACGGTCAGTCTGAAGAGAAGCTGGTGGACGATGAGAATCAGCACAACATGGTGAAAATTCAGGGTGAGTTTACTTTCATAATGCCAACACAACACAATTTATCAAACAGAAATAGTCTATTTGTTTTTTTAACAACAACAGTATTTTTTACAATTATTGTTAAACAGTTTTGGGTAAATAAATATTGCTAATGTTTGGTGATTCATGTCTGCTGCATTTATCTTTTAACAGTAATCAATTGCTGCCAGTATGAGATCGGCAGAGAGCTGGGCCAAGGCGGTTTTGGAACCGTCTATGAGGGAACCCGTGTGCGGGATGGCTTGAAGGTTTGATTATTTTTCTGTCTTGTCCTCATTTTTAAATCTCTCACTATTGATCTTGTCAAACCGTAATGTATCCAATGTCCACGACGTTAGTGCTTTGATCTATTGAAACCTGACCAAACATGCTCTTTAATGTTGTAAATGTATTATAGTAAAGTTGTGTTCAGGATGAATGCTTACTCAAATCCATTTTTTGTTTTGTTGATCAGGTGGCAGTGAAAGTTGTCAGGAAGGCCGATGAAATAATCAAGGATTATATCAACATCGTAAGTAGCATTGTGTTATTATTCAACTGAAAACATTGTCATAGTTTTTTTAGTACACAAACCTAAGTTTGGTCAAGACTGAGCTAAATCCTTGTTTGATAAAAATTGTTTGTCTTCTAGCCGGGTTATCCTGAACCCATCCCTCGAGAGGTCTATCTTCAGATGCTTGCCTGTAAGGGAGAATATGCTCCTGCGATCGTCCAGTTTCTGGACTGGCAGGACCGTCTGGATCACTACGTCATGGTCCTGGAGCGCCCTTCTCCCTGTGAGGACTTGAGCGCTTTCATGATCCGCAACGGAGGCAGACTCTCCGAGAAAACAGCGCAGGCTATCATGTGGCAAGCGACTGAAGCCGCTGAAATCTGCTGCATGCGGGGGGTTTTCCACAGGGACATAAAATTGGATAACTTCCTGATTAACCCGTGCACGCTGGATGTCAAACTGATCGACTTCGGGTGCGGCGATCTACTTAAAACCTCGGCTTACACAGAGTATATGGGTATGTTTTATCACTTTCCTTCATGAACAGGTGTTTACATAAGTACTAGATGATATTCGCAGATAGTGCCTCTGCTCACTTTTGAGACGTCACATTTTTTGCACGCTTTTCTTTAGGCACAAGGCTCTACACTTGCCCTGAATTCATCAAAATGGGCAAGTACCATGGCAAGCCAGCGACGGTGTACTCACTGGGCGTACTGTTGTTCGCTTTGGTGTGCGGGAAATTTCCCGACCGTCATGACCGGCACCAGATCAATAAGAAGATCTGGCACGAAGACGGTTTTTCTGAAGGTAAGATCTTCATCAGACCAACTGTAATTCTGAACAATACAACACAGAAAACTAGTATTAATATAAAACCAGTTACAAAAGATTTTTTGAAACACAATCAGTCAGAACAGGTATGAAGTGACATTCAAATTTTTTTTGCACAGAATGTTGCGATTTGATTCAAGCCTGTATGCAGAAGAATCCAGAAAAGCGGATCCAGCTGGAAGAGATCCTTAACCACAAGTGGTTTTAGGTACCGTGCTAGATTTAAGTCTTTTTGTTTCCATCTGTTTCCCCACATCCAGGAAAATGACAGGTATGGTCAGTAACATCATATGCACATTTACTACACATATTGAAAATCAGCTTTCAGGGTAATAAGAAATGACCCCGTTATAAATGGCTGTGTTACTAATGTCAGTTTTAACATGTATCTGTCATCTTTCTGTCTGTCTCTGAATCTGTCTGTCATCTCTGTCTGTCATCTCTGTCTGTCTCTGAATCTGTCTGTCATCTCTGTCTGTCTCTGAATCTGTCTGTCATCTCTCTGTCTCTGAATCTGTCTGTCATCTCTCTGTCTGTCTCTGAATCTGTCTGTCATCTCTGTCTGTCTCTGAATCTGTCTGTCATCTCTCTGTCTGTCTCTGAATCTGTCTGTCATCTCTGTCTGTCTCTGAATCTGTCTGTCATCTCTCTGTCTGTCTCTGAATCTGTCTGTCATCTCTGTCTGTCTCTGAATCTGTCTGTCATCTCTCTGTCTGTCTCTGAATCTGTCTGTCATCTCTGTCTGTCTCTGAATCTGTCTGTCATCTCTCTGTCTGTCTCTGAATCTGTCTGTCATCTCTGTCTGTCTCTGAATCTGTCTGTCATCTCTCTGTCTGTCTCTGAATCTGTCTGTCATCTCTGTCTGTCTCTGAATCTGTCTGTCATCTCTCTGTCTGTCTCTGAATCTGTCTGTCATCTCTGTCTGTCTCTGAATCTGTCTGTCATCTCTCTGTCTGTCTCTGAATCTGTCTGTCATCTCTGTCTGTCTCTGAATCTGTCTGTCATCTCTCTGTCTGTCTCTGAATCTGTCTGTCATCTCTGTCTGTCTCTGAATCTGTCTGTCATCTCTCTGTCTGTCTCTGAATCTGTCTGTCATCTCTGTCTGTCTCTGAATCTGTCTGTCATCTCTCTGTCTGTCTCTGAATCTGTCTGTCATCTCTGTCTGTCTCTGAATCTGTCTGTCATCTCTCTGTCTGTCTCTGAATCTGTCTGTCATCTCTGTCTGTCTCTGAATCTGTCTGTCATCTCTCTGTCTGTCTCTGAATCTGTCTGTCATCTCTGTCTGTCTCTGAATCTGTCTGTCATCTCTCTGTCTGTCTCTGAATCTGTCTGTCATCTCTGTCTGTCTCTGAATCTGTCTGTCATCTCTCTGTCTGTCTCTGAATCTGTTTGTCATCTGTGTCTGTCTCTGAATCTCTCTGTCATCTCTCTGTCTGTCTCTGAATCTCTCTGTCATCTCTCTGTCTGTCTCTGAATCTATCTGTCATCTCTCTGTCTGTCTCTGAATCTGTTTGTCATCTCTCTGTCTGTCTCTGACTGTATCTGTTAGTCGTAAATGACGGAAATGAAATCAGAGATATGCGTTTTATTCGTCTTGAGTCAAGGATTCCAAGGATACCAAACACTTGAGTGTGGGACAAACGGTTTAGGACTTAAGAGCGCAAATGCGTTTATCATCAATGTAGCGCCCCCCTATGGGCCAATTGGAATTATACTTTGATAACCTCTCCCCAAATTGAGGGCTACCATCTGACCAAGTCTCTACGACTTACAGTTTGGGCTGCACGATCAGTTTTACGGCAGAAAAATAATAATGATACAAATCTTAACAAATACAAAAGCGCTTTGCGCTCGAACCCTAAAAATGACCAACAAAGTTCAAACAGCTATAGCTCTTGTGTACTTAACCGAACGTCGAGCACACTGCAGTTGTCACGGAATGGTGTGTACAAAGCGCACGACGAAGACGACAAATTCCAAAGGTAGAGCTTTAATAGTAAATCCAGATAGAAGGATAATCCAACAAAAGTAACCACAACCAAGCCAAACATAACATAAACTTCAAACCTTACAATGAACACAGGGCTGAAATACAATGGAGAACATAATTAGGGAGAACAGAAACAGGTTGCGAACTAATCAGTGACCAGGGAAACTATGAGGGAACACAGCCAAAATAGGAACACAGAATACAAAACTAAACCGACTAAAACTGTCACAACTGTCCATCTCACTCATTAACAAAACTCATTTGCCCGGTTTCTTAAAGGTGTCATGAACTGGCCCTTTCTATTGTTTTATACTGTTGTCTGAAGTCTTCTTGTGACGTTCGCATGGTTTTTACATTCAAAAACATCAAAATCTATAAGTAAAAGACTATTTTCTACCAGGGTTTTGTGGCCGGCTCAACAAACGCTCGGTGTTAATGGGCGTGCCGCATTGAAGACTTGGAAGTAAACGTCCACTGCTATGATTGGATAGCAGTTTGCGTAGTTAATTTAGTTGGAGCCTTCTGTGAATTTGGTTAGACACGTAACGTTAGGTTACACATTATCAGGACATATCAAGCAATCTCTAACAAAGCAATAGTGATGCATCGTACAGATATTTTTACTCACATAAGATTGCTGCGCCATTCCTGTCGGATCCAATATTGACTTTAATCTGGTCTCTCCGCAAATCCAGCGTCGACCTGTGCCTTGTTCACAAAGTAATCCGCGGTGGAATGAAGCCAATCTTTAACGGCATGTTTATTGCTTGCTCGCTCTATCTGGTTCCGCGCCACTTGAATTACTTCAGTACTGGCATGCGCAAATAGCACCTAACGTTACGTGTCTAACCAAATTCACAGAAGGCTCCAACTAAATTAACTACGCAAACTGCTATCCTATCATAGCAGTGGGCGTTTACCTCCAAGTCTTCAATGCGGCCCGCCCATTAACACTGAGCGTTTGTTGAGCCGGCCACAAAACCCTGGTAGAAAATAGTCTTTTACTTATAGATTTTGATGTTTTTGAATGTAAAAACCATGCGAACGTCACAAGAAGACTTCAGACAACAGTATAAAACAATAGAAAGGGCCAGTTCATGACACCTTTAAGAAACCGGGCAAATGAGTTTTGTTAATGAGTGAGATGGACAGTTGTGACAGTTTTAGTCGGTTTAGTTTTGTATTCTGTGTTCCTATTTTGGCTGTGTTCCCTCATAGTTTCCCTGGTCACTGATTAGTTCGCACCTGTTTCTGTTCTCCCTAATTATGTTCTCCATTGTATTTCAGCCCTGTGTTCATTGTAAGGTTTGAAGTTTATGTTATGTTTGGCTTGGTTGTGGTTACTTTTGTTGGATTATCCTTCTATCTGGATTTACTATTAAAGCTCTACCTTTGGAATTTGTCGTCTTCGTCGTGCGCTTTGTACACACCATTCCGTGACAACTGTAGTGTGCTCGACGTTCGGTTAAGTACACAAGAGCTATAGCTGTTTGAAGAATGTTGTTGGTCATTTTTAGGGTTCAAGTGCGAAGCGCTCTTGTATTTGTTAAGATTTGTATTATTATTATTTTTCTGCCATAAAGTGTCAATGACGTCATAGATAGGTTGAACACCGCCTTCAGGACCTGGCGTTCGCTGGGCCTGGTGTCAATAAAAGTTGTCATTTCAGTAACAAGGGCCTTTTCAGTTCTGACACTTACAGGATGTTCGCTTGAATACGATTACCTCTTATATAACAAAAGCTCGGGTTAAAATTGATGTCTTAATTCATGACACCTTTAAGGCTAGCAGTGTCCCCATGCGTTTTGGAAAAGTATGGATTTTTATTTGATTGTTTTCCAGGTCTGGATTAGTGTGGAAAAAGAAAATTATGAGTTTCCAGACTATTGCCCTATTCGGTTTTCTAAATTATAAAATTAAGAATTTGTGATAACAAATGTATTTTTATGAAGTTTGGAGCATGTTTCGAGCATTGGCAAAAGATCGGCGCTAGACCACATCTGCTGGACTGTTTGCTGTTTGCGCTCCCAATTTGAGCGTGCTTGACACCCGTCAACATTTAAATAATGAACCTGACTAAATGGCCGATTGTAATATCCAATAATCCAAACTACAAAATGCTGAAACGAGACAAAAACATGACCAGACCATCACTAGTTCTTCCTAAACCGCATGGCTTTGACTCAGATGCAATTATTGGTTGTGTTGAGCCCATTAAAACAATATTATTTGTAAATATTTCAAACACATCAATGAATTATTGTTCTTTAATTCTCTTTCTATATTATTTGAACTATTTTTAATAAAAAACAAGTGTCTGCAACTTTTGTAATTTCATGTCTGTCTTTAGCTTCACAAAAAGTCAAAGGGAAATGGCTTACATTTGTCATTCCAAACCCAAATGCTCTTGAAAGATTGATTGTATTTCAAGTTGGCAATATTTGTATAAAAATATCACATTGACCATGTGTTAACTCATCACTGATAAACATAAAAAGACAGACATGGTTTTAGCTATTGTTATCTAATTTGCACTCCAATTGTTCTTAAATGCACTTATGTAGCTCAAGAAAAAAACAATTGTTTGGGACAAACTTGTTTTTGCACCTCGGTATTTCTAAAATCTTGCGTATGGCCGGATTGAACGTCGTCAAATTTTGAAAAGAAGTCCAGAAGTTGATGGACTTTAATTTTCATGTTCATTAATAAATTATATATAACCAATCCTTCTGTTGCTGTTGGTTGAAGGTTTACAGTTATTTAATTTGACAAATTATTAACATTGCACTAAATTCCAATAAAATGTTGTGCATTGAACATGTCTTGGTTTGGTGTTCATTCATTTGTATGAGGTATAGCTACAATAGTCCACTGATTATTTGGCAAAATATAATGATATACATGTGAACAGTTTGATTTTTAAAACCACGACTTTTTCCAGATGTTAAATATGGTCTGAAAAGTCTTCAGGGAAGTCTGTATGTTTGAGTCTGGAAAAGTATGGAATTTCGAAATGGAAAATGGGTAGGAAACCTGTGTATTGTACTTGTTCCGAATCATGCTGGCGATGTCATATCCTATCTATACGAAGTCATGTCTAACTTCATACTTTTCTTTTGAGTATATCTGGTGATATGAGTATAAATCCAACACGAGTCCAGGTGACTCCAAAACACAAATTACACTAAAATATCTGGAATGTGACATTGAAGAAAGATTGCAGACCCACTGGAAAAAAAAAGTTTATTGTAAAATCACGCGTGTATACCAAAGGTTCCTTTTGTTGAACAAACAAAAAAAGGCTAAATTCAGATTTTTTAATAGGTTTTTAAAGGTTCTCAATACATAAAACCAGCAAAACAATGTTGTGCAAACTAAGCCACTTGAACGTCACATATTTATGTCACGTTTTCTTCATTTCATTTTACATCAGTGTTGAATACCTGCTTCAGTCTTCAATAACTTACACAGCTGGATTTAGCTGGAAAGACAAAGAAAGAAAACAGATTCAATATTAGATTTCATTTGAACACTTCAGCTATTGCCTTGGTGTTCCAACACTCAAAAAAATGATTTTTGCTTACTTAAGTTAAATCAACACAACTTTTGGAAAATTGGGTCACAACATGATTTTTTATGTTTAGTCATATAACTGAATCCATTCATGTTGGGACAACATAAAGGAGTTGTGTTGTGTGAACATAAAATAGTTACAATTGGGCAGATGACTTATTAATGCGTATAACTGCATTTTGAGAGTTAGTTTATTATTTAAATATATTATTATATGAGATATTTATCTGTCTCTTTTTGTGTATCTAAACCACGGTGAACTAAATAGTTAGTTACTATAGTTCTTGAATCTGTGTTTACTGTGATTATTAGATGAAATTTCGGCACCTGCTTCATGAATTGAGTTGCTGGGTTTTACATGTCGTCTTTGTCTTTGGCGCCATGTTTGAGAATGCGAGTGAACTCGGCGTAGTTGAAGTTTCCTTTCTTGTCGATGGGCGCCTCGCGGAACAGCTCGTCCACTTCTTCATCCGTGAAGCGATCTCCCATGGTGGTGAGGAGCTCACGGAGATGATCCTCATGTATGAAACCTGAAGGGTTTGAGATGTCAGATCGGATCTTAGTTACTACAACAGTTGAAAACATTGATGATTAACTGGAGGTTTTTTGTAAATCAAGACAATTCAGGAGCTTGAGATTGTTTTTGTCTTACTGTCCCCGGGTTTAAATATTAGCATTTTAAACGTGTATGACTTTCTTCTGCGGAACACCAAAGAAGATATTTTGAAGAACGTCGAGAACATTAAACCTCGTCGACTTCCATGATATGAACACAAATCACTTAGACATTTCTCAAAATATCTTCTTTTGTGTTCCACAGAGCAAAGAGTCACAACTTTTAAATATTATAAATAAATGATAACAGAATTTTTATTTTTAGGCGAACGACATTAGGCGAATGACAGTGCTAATATCTGTAGTCATAGCTGCACTCAAATCTCATTCTCTTCTCAGAATGGAAAAGTCTCATCTCTCCTCCTAAGGGCTCTGATAATAACTTTCAAAATCACTTTGATCCTGCTGTACCAGAAGCTTCTTCGTCGAAGCACGTGAAGGCGTTCCGTATGACGTCCTCGGGGTCGGTTCCGTTCAGACGTTCTCCAAACATGGTGAGGAACATGGTGAAGTTAATGGGTCCTGGAGCTTCACTCATCATGCCCTCCAGATACTCATCCGATGGGTTCTTTCCTTCAGAAACAAGAATGATTTCATATGAATGAATAAATCCTTATACAGCAGAGACGGATCTCCATGCACACGTTAAACCTTGTCTTGGTCTCAAGTGAATTACACCTTTGACAATTTTACAACCTAGTGGATTTTTTTGTGTGTACAACAGTGGCTCTCAATCTTTTTCGTTGTCAGGCCCCCTTTGTGTAAGGTGCATTACTTTGTGCCACCCCGCCCTCAAAATAAAGACTTAGATCTTAAACTTAATTTTTAATTAAACCAAAAACATACAATTATATACAATGCTGCAATATTAATTCCCTTGATTGGTAGTCTAATGTTTGATTGCACAAAATGTATGATCAGTTTCTTAAAATGCCACCAAAACTTGGATCCATCTTTGGGGCCCCCAGTTTGAGAACCACTGGTGTAGCTATTTTGTAGTATTGGCATTAAATGTAACCTGGCTTCACCCGTGCAATTATAACTAAAACGAATAGCCATGAACCTTTCGAAATGGCACATTACCAAGAGAGGCCAACATATCATGAAGATCCTCCTTATCGATGAATCCGTCTCTGTTCTGATCGATCATGTTAAAGGCCTCTTTAAACTCCTGGATCTGGGATTGGTCAAACATGGCAAAGACATTGGAGGTGGCCCTCTGCGGCCGCTTCTTCGTGGTCTTTCCTTTGGCACGTTTGGCAGCAGACATGATGGCGTCAGGATTTGGTTCTGTCATGAACGGATTAGAGATCGAGTCATTAGTCTTACCACTTCTGTGATGTGATGTCACAAAACATTGTAATGGATACGCATGTGACCATTTTCCTTTGTCCGAAATGTTATGAACTAGCCACAAACATTTTGTACAGCATAGTCATCTAGTCTTATCTTTAAAGTTATAAAGTTATAAACCAAACAAAACCTACTGGAACAGCAGGTTAAAGGTTTTTCGGATCATACATATTTCAATGTACCTTACACGCACACATAAAACTTCATAAGATTCACTCTTTTTAAACATGATCGTACTAAGATGATCATAAATATTCCTCCTACTTTGACAAGTATCTACAACTTTAACCAAACTGTTCAGAAGTTAGAAACATAAACTGTTTGCTATAACCAGAACAAATAAGAATGAAAAGCACATGATTATAATAACTATACCTTGTTTTGCTGTTGAATCAGGTTGTGAATGTGCGTCTCCGCTGGTTCCTCGGTCAGACTGAAGGGAAGTTTGTTTAGTTCTTTAGACTTTTCTCCACACCTCCCAGTTCCTGATCCGGCCAATAAGGTCAAACTCCGGCAGTCGGGAATGTTTAGCCATACAAGGCAAAGGAATCCGAGAGCGCCAGACCTCACATATCCTGAGAAACACAGCAGTGTTTTTTTTACAATAGCTCGGGTCAGACGGAGGCCTTATTTAGCAAATAAAAGACTGAGTGCTCGGCACAAAAGCAACGTGTGTCGTATGTCTGTGTGTGATGAAGGCCAGAGCCGGGCTGTCATTTCTCAACATTTGCATTATAGGAAAACAGATGTAAATTTATGAGCTGCTGGCAGAAGAGTAGGCCTGTATACAGAGATACGGCTTATGTTAACGCACTCAAATATTTATATAAGTTACCTACATAAATGGATGTGTTTTATAATTCATGACATACAGCATAGCGCTTTTTTCTGGGTACTCGAAGCGCTTTACATGGAAGGGGGAAATCTCCTCAACCACCGCCAATGTGCAGCATCCACCTGGATGATGCGACGGCAGCCATATTGCGCCAGAACACCCACCACACACCAGCTTATTGGTGGAGAGGAGATCCTAGAGCCAAACAATGTCCTCAACGTATGTTTCAAGAGTAATACTTGAGTAATAATTGTATAGACATGTCAAAGCAAACGCAGTTGCATAAATAAAACAAGTATAGTAGTGGTTCAAGAGCAGAGTAAGTACAAGGTTGTAAGTTCAAGGCCTTGAATGATGATGTCGGAAAAACACATATTTTTCTATATGCATTACTAAAATAATGTTTGCTTACACAACAAAGTCGTGTGGAAAGAAGGTCTGTCAAGAACATACATATAAATGTTAATATACAAAGATATTTAGCAGACTTGTATGTATAAACCTATACACATTCAAGATTATTTTTTATTATTTTTGCAATTATATGTTTATAACACTTCTTACAGTATAATTAGAACTTAGTTTTTAACTAAAGATTACATGAGGGTACATGAATTTTAAAAAGAAAATGGCCCACATTGATAAGCTATTTATTTACTATAGACGCTGCAATATTTCATGAAAAAATAAGAATTGTCATCTTTAATTTCACTGGGACTTTGCGTAAAATTTTAAAGGTCACATTTTATTTTAAGGTCCATTTCTCCGTTTTAGTAAACTATTAACTACTACTTTTGCTTAGTTAACTCTTGATTTGTTGCTTATTAATAGTTAGTAAGGTAGTTGTTAGGTTTAGGATTAGGGCTGTAGAATATGGTAATGCAGAATATGTGCTTTATAAGTGCTTATAAACAGCCAATATGCTAATAATAGGCATGCTAATAAGCAACTAGTTAATAGTGAGAATTGGTACTAAAGTGTTAACATTTTAAAACATGATTACATCATTTATTTTATATCAATGGTTAGCACATTCAACTACATACAACTGAAACATAAATTACTTAGAATTTCATTAATAATAATATTTAAATGCATATTGAATATGTTTGCTATAAAAGTCTTTTCCCCCACGTATTTTACAGGAAGAGAATCCGGCACGCGCCTTAGCTTTTTGATTGACGTCAACTCTATCCAATCAAATGAACTCATCAAACCCCTCCTTCCTCTGTGATCACCATCACTGTGATTGGTTGGGCAGTTGAGCGGGAAACGTCACTTGCTTACATAGGTTTCTGTTAGGTATTAATGTTATATTCCTGCAGGGGGCGCTCGGTGGCTCCTTAAATCCCAGCTCGCTATTTGATTTACTGGATAAACTTGTATTCTGTAAAGTATAAGCGTTTAATTCTGTTTCGAAGATTGAAACCCGACATGCAAATGGAAGTTATTAAACGAATAATATAAAACGATGAATAAAAACGCCCCATGCTGTAATGTGACTACACAAACCAGCGAATAGAGATAAAAGTTGTATTTCAGTATAGCTGTCTGTACAGTAATTTACGCCTAACTACTGTCACCGAGAAACTACAAAATAGAAAACACACATTAGAGAAGTCAAAAGAGCAACGGAGACGTATCGTGCTTGACCAATCATAAACAACTTCCAGACCGCTGAGCTCCGCCCATTTAGTCACTAACATAGCTCTCGGTTTATTTTATTTCCACAGGCTGGACGTCTTTGATCCATTAGCAAAAACAAACGCGCTTCCTGAAACACAGCGATCACACCAATGCCCTTCTTATTCTAAAACTTGTGCAGAAATGAGACCTTAACGCGGGTTAAATGGAAGATGTCCCGCGTGGTCGTGTTTTCTGTGATGGTGGGTGAGTTCGTGACAGATTTGATATGTTAACATCCTCGTGGAGGTTATTAAGGCAGCACGTGTGATAAAACGCCTGGCCGTTTATTAATATTATCTGACTGACGTCATGTGATACCTGGGCAGGTGGACTGACCTCCGCTGACCTCAGTCTGCTGACCTGTGAACTTGCGCGTTAAAGACCACCAGTCAGAAACATGGACCACCCGAATGACAGCAAGAAGACGGAGCCCAGAATCATCGAGAAGAAATGTTGTAAGTATTATTATAATTTATACAAAGCAGAGTGATGCTGTTATGCAGAGTGACTGACTTTCCAGTAGGCTACACTTCTTTTGTTTCTTATTGAGTGACCTCAGGTTAAGGGTTAAAGAAAACAGTGGTGATAGTTTATGAACCCTTTTACATAATACTACATAATATTATACAGTATTCTACAACCAGTGTTGGGTAAGTTACTCTGAAAAAGTAATTAATTACTAGTTACTAATTACATATTCAACAGTGTAATTAGATTACTGTACAAATTACTCTCTCCAAAAAGTATTTAGTTACTTATTACTAATTACTTTCTATATCCTACATCAACCTTGATTAGTTAAGTGATTGAAGGATAGACATGAAACGGAAAAATGAATTTAATTCATTCAAATAAATAATATTAAACTACATAAAGTAGGCTTATTAACTGACCAAAGTATTACAAATGTGTGAATTATACATTAAAGCACGGATTTTAAAGTTAGACTTGGAATTTTGATGTCAATTCCAATATTGCACACACATATTACACAAAGTATTTAGTTTAATTACATCAGAAGTAACTGTAATTTAATTACAGAAAAACCAAGAGTAATCCCTTACTTTACTTTTTCAAGGGAAAAGTAATTAAATTATAGTAACTAATTACTTAGTAACTAGTATAGTAGGATTTATTTACTACAGTTTACTATAGTAAATACTTAAGTATACTTCAGTATGTGTGGACTGATTCATTCTTACGCAGTATGAAAGGAGTTTGTTTTTGTTTTTTTGTTTTTGCCCCGATGGATTCGTGCTTCGACTTTGCACTTGTCCTTTTAAAACTTTAACAAAAACCGACGGCTGGATTTGGACCAGAGAGCTTTAACAAGTTCACTCGAGCTCAAAATGAAATTTGGAATTTGAGTCTTGGGTCTGAGCTGTGTTTTTGTGTAATGTCAAGCCCAATTAAATGGCGTGTTGGGTCCTGTTTCTCATCTTTAGTGAAGAGTCATTTGCAGATGGAGAGATAGGTCAAGTGTATGAATGGGAGACACGCCTCATGACATCACTGTATTGCAGGATGTGTTTTATCTAACACCTGAAGGTTAGGTTATACCAGTTCATATAGCTTTTGTTAAAGGGCTAGTTCACCCAAAAATGAAAATTCTGTCCTCGCTTACTCACCCTCGGGTTGTTTCAAACCTGCTTAAATTTCTTTGTTCCGATCAACACAGAGAAAGATATTTGTAAGAATGTTAGCAATTTTCAGTTCTGTGACATCATCCACCACAGTAGAAAAGATCATTTTTTAATTTTTTTAGATATTTTGAAGAATTTAGGAAAACAAACAGTTCTGGGGCACCTTTGACTACCATTACATTTTTCCTACTATGGCAGTCAATGGATGTCACAGAATTGAAAATTCCTAACATTCTTCCAAATATCTTACTCTGTGTTCATCAGAACAAAGTCATTTAAACATGTATGAAATGACATGAGGCTGAATAAATGATGACAGAATTTTCATGTTTGGGTGAACTATCCCTTTAAAGGTGGGGTAACCGATTTCCGAATTACGCTTTAGACAATACGCCCTTTTCACATGACGTCACGCATCTTCCGTTCTGCCGCGAAGCAGTGTATTGTTACTTCCGCTAGCACTCCAGTTCATAAGGTGGCGGTAATGCACCTATAAGCTGGTTTGCCAACCGCCAGTAAAACTCAAGAAGAAGAAGTTACTTCCGCTAGCGCCTCAGAATGGAGTTTACCAAGTCCCTTGCACATCTGCCACAAATACGTCTAGATGATGTAGAACGTCTTGCAGACAAATTTTCGCTAACGACAAGATCAAAGCTAGAGAAAGAATACAAATTCTTCGTTGAACAGTACCTGTATGATTATGAAGGCAAGTGTTTTGTTTTCTTTTTGTGTTAGCGAAGGTGCTAGGATAAGTACTTGAATACGTGTTCTGTCAGTTTCTTTTTTACTGTTGTTAAATTCCAGTGCGACGGCAAAACGGAAGTTCTTCTTCTTCTTGTTTGTTGCAAGACGGATGTTATGATACACTGCTTTGCGAAAAGGCGGAAGTTAAGTGACGTCATTGTGAAAAGGGCCTATTGAGACGGGCCAAGTACCAAAACAACCTTGTAGCCAATCAGCAGTAAGGTGTACAGGACAGACATTAGCGGAGCGCTGACAAAAGCCAAAGATGGATGGTAGGGGTGTGTCTGTTTTGGAGATTTGAACATCAACAACGGCTAAGAGAAATCGGTCACCCCGCCTTTAATGAGCCAACCATCAACACTGTCGTGTTCTTAAAGCAACACACACTTTTTGTTCTGTAGCTAGTCTTAGAATCCTAAACTCGGTGTTGTATGAAAGGTCATAAATTATTGGCATATAGAGTAATAATATTATTTATTTTAGAACAAGTCATTTGAAATGAGAAGCGTCAGACATCTCTCATGCAAAACGGATCAGTCTGATGTCTATAAAGAGGACGTGGTGTTAATAAATACTGCATCAAACGTGCTGAATCTGTGATTTATTCACGTAAACTTATCTCCAGGAACAAACCCAGCAGAGAATCTCTATGACACTAAACAAACATGTGTGAATGTGAAATATGTGGAAATGTTATGAGGATAAACACATCATCTGTGAACAGACACGTCCTCAGATATTATTTTACCGGTTTACCTCAAACAAAATCGCTAACATCATCGAATGTGTTTATATGTAGCATGGGCGTCGTACATGACCAACTCCCCCACGGTGATCGTGTTGATTGGACTCCCCGCGAGAGGAAAGACGTATATATCAAAGAAACTGACACGCTACCTCAACTGGATCGGGGTTCCAACAAAAGGTGAGTGTGAGTTTATCAAGAGACCCGTCTGATTCTCACAGCTTTAAAGGTCCAGTGTGTGAAATTTAGCGGCATCTAGCGGTGAGGTTGCGAATTGCAACCAACGGCTCACTCCACCCCTCCCTTTCGAAGCACTACGGTGGCTGACACAGAACGAAGATGTGGCACGTTTTCACTTCTTTGTTGAAGGAGATGACGTATTTAGGAAACGCGTTTGTCCGTTTAGGGCTACCGTAGACACAACATGACCAATTCCATGTAAGGGAAGATAGAAATAGCTCATTCTAAGATAACAAAAACATATCACTTCATTACCTAAGCTCTTTATACACCTCTGAACACATAGTTGCGTATATTATATTGCATTTCTGTCAATAGATCCTCCCAAAAAATGACACATCAGACATTTAAGAAGCACTTTCATCAGAGCTTTGATTGTATGCATTGTCATTTTTCTATAAAATCTTCACAATGTTTGATTTTGATCAAACTGTTGCAGTGAATTGTTTTTAATTGATCTTCAATATAAGATATATTTTTTGTTTGCTTTACACTGGATTTACTGTAAGGACGGTTGATTTCCCGTGTGTGTGTTCTTGACAGTTTTCTGTGTCTTTTATCAGTCTTCAATCTGGGCGTTTATAGACGCGAGGCCGTGCAGTCGTACAAGTCCTACGATTTCTTCCGTCATGACAACGAAGAGGCCATGAAAATCAGGAAGTAAGTGTCGGCATGTACAGTATAAACACAGGATACGTCCAGACTAATATTACACACACGCTTTACTGTAAAGACAAAACCCAACATTATGTTTCTATTGCAAAATGACACAATCTAAACCATTCGGAGATTTGAGAGGTCATATTTTTCATTCAAGTCTACATAGTACTTTCACGTCTGTGATTTACAAAGAGCGAATCAAATCTATCATAAAAGCCACTTTTGATATTTCATGCTTTAATGTCGGTGTTGTAGACCAGCGCTGATGAACACAGATTAATATGATCATTCTTTTTCTCTCAGGCAGTGTGCGATTGTGGCTCTACAGGATGTGAAGTTTTATTTCAGTGAGGAGGGGGGGCAGATCGCGGTACGTGTTTCTTTCCACAGATTTTACATTTCATATATAATATAAAAGCATATTACTTGTAATGTTTCATGTGCCCCCGTGTAGTTCCAGACTTGTGTGATGTAGATGTCATGATGATGTGACTGTGATTGTGTTCGTCTCCGGCAGGTTTTCGATGCCACAAACACGACCAGAGACCGAAGGAACCTCATTCTGAGTTTTGCGCAGGAGAACTCGTATAAGGTCAGCAGATCAGCGAACATGAAATGTTAGCAGTTCGTTTCTCTGACGCCGTCATCAGGATCCACGGGAGAAATGCAGAACTTGAACTCGTATCCGACGTTCTGAATGTCTGTCCGTAAACCGATAAAACATACCTATCTGTCTATATAAAGTTGAAAAGTTGAGAGATAGTTGACTTACAAATGAAAATTTGCATGCAAAGAAATCAACCAGCGCACTGTCCAAATGTCTCTGTACAGAATAGAGTTGGACAGGGTTTGGGACGGGATGAAGGTCATGTCTGGTCTGTTCTTTAATGTGATGGTTTTGTATGCAGGTGTTTTTTGTCGAATCACTTTGTGATGATCCTGAAGTCATAGCTGCCAACATCCTGGTGAGTGACATCACAGAAATCATTTCCATACCATCTCTTCATCACTACAGTTACAGAAACACTATCCAAATGATCCAAAGCGACTTACAGAGAGTTCAGGGAGCAATACAGCGATATGTCATACAGGAGCAGTTATAAAATAGGTGCTAATACCAAGTTACTAGTTTCCACAAAAGCCAGAACAATACCTGTTTTTTTTTCATCATGACATTCGCTAAAGGTTGGGATGCGAATGTTTTAGTTAAACATTTAAGTTTAGGTTTGCATCCCATTTCTTTCGCATTCTTTTCACGTTTCATGTCACACATTACAGAAGTAAAAGAGATTGGGAACACATGTAAACGTCATTATTATTGCTAGCTCACGATAGAGACGTCATGTTTGTGTTACAGGATGTAAAGGTGTCCAGCCCAGATTATCCCGAGCGACACCGAGAGAGCGTTATGGAGGATTTTCTCAAGAGAATCGAGTGCTACAAAGTGACATATCAACCGTTAGATCCTGATCGACATGACAAGTGAGGTCTCCTTTTCAGTTTGAAATCATTTGAGGTTTTATTGTGAGAAAGTTTTTTCCTTGATACATTTCCTTCACACCTTTCTGTGTTCCAAAATGATTTGTCATTAGTATAATATCATGTTAAATTGTGACATTTCAATTTAAAGTCAAGGTTAATATAAAGTAGTAGTACACCTCAGAATTAGCTCCCATTGACTTTCCATAGTAGGAATAAAAATGACCAAGGAAGGGGAATGGGGCAAATTTTGAAATGAACTACTCATTTAAAGGGACAGTTCACCCACAAATGAACATTCTGTCATCGTTTACTCACCCTCAGATTGTTCCAAACCTCTTTAAAGTTCTTTGTTCTGCTAAACACAAAAAAAGATATTTGGAAGAATGTCAGTAACCGAGCAGATCTCGCCCCCCACTGACTTCCATAGTATTTATTTTCCCTACTATGGCTGTAAATGGGGATGAGTTTTGCTCGGTTACTGACATTCTTCCAAATATCTTCCTTTGTGTTTAGTAGAGCATAGAAAGAAATTAATACAGGTTTGGAACAATCTGATGGTGAGTAAATGACAGAAATTTCATTTTTATCACTTTAACAATTCCTTTGTGAAAAAAATCAGCTGGTATTATTGAATAACAACGTGTCCAGCAGAGGGCGTACGTGGCCCTTCAATGTAGATTCCTCACACAGGATATTTTTAAACCCCATCATACCTACATTTGTTGAATTTGTTTCTTTAATGTTGATCATAGATTGTTTTCTTATAGTACATTTTAGAGTTGAATATTCATGGGCCATTCACAGATTCATCCAGGATCGCTGTAAATTCATACAGCAGAAGTCCTTTGGACGCTCAGAGGCATTTCTAAAATTCCTCTGGCAGTATTTCTCAACATCTCTGGAACGGTTGCTTTGAAGATGGAGTTAGGAGACTGGACTCTATCCAGTAAACACTTCTTGGCCACTCGAATAAACGGGGTTCTGTTTAGTCAGAAATGAGGAATTAGGAGGTTTTTGCCATTAAAGTACAACAAAATGCCTCCTGTTTCAAATAATACTGGTTTACAGGCTCTCTCTGTCTCTCTCTCTCTCTCTCTCTCTCTCTCTCTCTCTCTCTCTCTCTCTCTCTCTCTCTCTCTCTTCTGCACTTATTTTCTGTTTGTTAGAGATCTGTCGTTCATCCAGGTGATAAACGTGGGTCAGCGTTTCCTGGTGAACCGTGTTCAGGACTACATCCAGAGTAAGATCGTGTACTACCTCATGAACATTCACGTACAGAAACACTCCATATACCTCTGCCGGCACGGAGAGAGCCAACACAACCTGCAGGGCTGCATCGGGGGGGATTCCGAGCTCTCCGGCAGAGGAAAAGAGGTACACATCAACCTGCCGTGTCTCCAAAACTAAGAGCTGTTCACGTGTAATGCAGGATGGGTGAGCCACCCGCTGATGACACGCGTCCCAGCATGCACTGGGGCAGCTCTTTATCACACACAGGTGTGGAATGCTTTGGGTCTTGTTAATCTCTTTCCCGCTCTGTGTCAGTTTGCTAAAGCCCTGCGTGGGTTCCTGGAAACCCAGAAGATCCCAGACCTGAAGGTGTGGACCAGTCAGCTCAGACGCACCATCCAGACGGCGGAGGAACTGGGCGTCCCGTACGAGCAGTGGAAAATACTGAACGAGATTGATGCTGTAAGCTTTTATTGGAACAGCAGGGCTTTTGTTTTTCACCACTGTACTGTTTTCGTCCTTTACTGTCGAGGCGTCAATTTGAGGCAGATGTTTAATGGAGGTGTGTCACACTTGACTCCTTTAACGCGCCTACAGTACATTCATTCGGTTCTCTAATGCTTTACAGGAAAATGGTGGCGTTTCTTCCACTTTCCTGGAAATGAGAAATGTAAGGAAGCAGAAAGATTTTTCATGTGGAAATTCTTTCTTTGTTTGTGTTGCGTGTCAGGGTATTTGTGAGGAGATGACGTATGAAAAGATACAAGAAACATGTCCGGATGAATATTCTCTCAGAGACCAGGACAAATATCATTACAGATACCCAGGTGGAGAGGTATGTGATGTATTAAACTGGTGCTTTTTTGAAGGCCGATGCTGATATTGAGAAAGCAATGTGGCCGATAGAACGAAAAAAACAATCCAACATATCAGGCCTAGTCTGCCAATAGCTCAAAAACCAGGATGGCACTATGTACCGTTATTTACATTAAATGATCTGTTGTATAACAACAAATTCTTTTTCACAAAGAAAATGAAGCATAGTTAAGAGCTTGTTATTATCACTAAACTTTGTCTGTATTACAATAAATCAAATGCCATCTTTTGCATCACAGTATGACCATTTGAATTCAAATGTGACTAATATTCAAGTCATAAAAATGTTCGAATACTCTTGCGATTTTCAAATGTGTGACCCCGTCTGTCATAATCAAATTATGAGATTAAAAGTTTGATTTCAAGCAGCAATTTCACCATGATTTCAATCTCTGACGTGGCTTTACTTGATCAATATTAAAAGATTTCAAGGTTATATTTTCACGTAATGTTCTTTACTGTATGTAAATGAAAAATGACCGCACTTTAGTGAGTTTTCACACGCATGGTCACATTTATTTGTGATTTATATACGGGGATGGATTGTGTATGAAACGCTTCTCTGCGAGGTTCTCATGAGGTTCTCTGTTCTCTTGCTGTAGTCGTATCAGGATCTGGTTCAGCGTCTGGAGCCTGTCATCATGGAGCTGGAGAGACAAGGAAACGTGTTGGTCATCTGCCATCAGGCCGTCATGCGCTGTCTGCTCGCTTACTTTCTGGACAAGAGCGCTGGTACATCACGTGTGTGTGTGCGTGTGTGTGGGAAGGGTAAACCCTACGGTATGGGGACAAAATGTCCCCACAAAGATGGCAATATCCAAAACCCTTGTCCTTGTGGGGACATGTTTTTGTCCCCATGAGGAAACAAGCTTATAAATCATACAGAATGAATTTTTGTGAAAATGTAAAAGAGCAGACAGTTGTGTGTGATTGTTAGGGTTAGGGAATATGATATACAGTTTGTACAGTATAAAAACCATTGCGTCTATGGAATGTCCCCATAAAACATGGAAACCCAACATGTGTGTGCGCGTGTGTGTGAGCGCGTGTGCATGTGTGCGCGTGTGTGTGTGTGTTGTCATGGATTTTCTGGAATATCATGGAATTTTAAAAGGTCTATTCCAGACATTGGAAGTCATGGAATTGTATATATTTTTTGGAATATCATGGAATATCAAGGATTTGTGTTTGTCACTTTAAATTTTAGTTTCCATTTATCAAAATGTAAATTTTCTATACTGTATTTTTCTATCGTGTTTTTTTTACACATTTTTGCATGTTGCTATAGTTATCTTTAGCGCCGTTTTATTCCCTTCCCGCTTGTCACCTGGCAATCACTTGTCAAATGCAGTCACCTGTTGCTCTTAACTAAAGCAAAATGCCAGGGAAAATGTACATTTCAAGAGCTTTGGCTAAGAAACGACCACTAAGACTGGGTTTCATTCATTATAGGTCATGGAAATTCAACTTTTTAGTCAGTGAAAGTCATGGAAAAGTCAAGGAATTTGACGTTTGGCTTAGGTTTTGAGGTTTTGATTTTTGTGTGATTGTTTTCCACAGATGATTTGCCCTATCTGAAGTGTCCCCTCCATGTGGTTCTGAAACTCACTCCAGTGGCTTACGGTTTGTGTCGTTTCTCAATCTAGAAACATCAGTAAGAAAAGAAAATGTCAAACTGGGACTCTGGCGATATCATGCCATTATAAATAAAATTGAAAGTTTTTTTATTGTTTTTAATACATGTTGTATCTGTTACAGGCTGTAAAGTCGAAATGTTTGACCTGAAAGTGGAAGCCGTGAATACACACCGGGACAGACCTCTGGTAAGAGAACGACCTTACATAACCTTATATATTTACAGTATATACTTTGTCTTTAGCAGAAATCAGTAGTGCCTGATTTATTTGCTTTGAATTGGAACAAACTGCCCGCATTATATTTAATTTACAGGTACAGGTCAATCCCATGATCTTGGCACTATGCTTTTCTAGTTCAACATCACAAACATCTCGCTGTTTCATAAACTCTAAAGACTGATTTAGTTTTTTAGTTTTTTGCCTTGAGTGTCATAAGTTAGCAATCTGTTGTTTCGGTGTATGTCAGTTCAACCATAAACGCCCTCGCTGTGAGACCACAAGTCTGCGGTCAGAGACAATACAACACTCCTCTCTCTCTCTCTCTCTCTCTCCCTCACGTCTCTTTCTGAAAATAGCTCTGGTTGGATGTTTTTCTCTTTTTCTGTGTGGATGAGATCAGCCGTCGTCTCTGCTTCTGTTTGTCCAGAACAGAGGGAGTTTCCCTGCTGAACTTTCACCATGTTTGGATGTTGCTGTGATACTTATAAAACTTGTATAGATGAAAATGTGTTTTTTTTTACAGTTTTGCGTTGTTGCATCGCAGCTTTACAGTAAATTCGTATTTGTACCACCAGTAGAGACGTGAGCATAGAAATAAGAAAACAAATCACAGAGGAGATCTCTTTATCGTCGCTGTCCTGCTGAAACCTCATATCTCCAAATTCGCTGATTTTCCAGAAATAAAAAGAAACACTGAACTTTTTCAATGATTGCCGACTGCGTTGTCAAAGGTGACAAGCACTTTTTAAGTAAGGGATCATGTACCGGCGGCCGGTTGTTATCGCAGAAATAAGCCCTGACAGTGTGATCACCAGGACTCGACACGGAGGGTCTTGTGTCACACTGAAGGGGCTTATTTCACGATAACAGCCGGCTGCTTGTACATTATCCCGCTTATTACACGGCTACTTACAAAACTAGACATGAAATGTGAATTTGAAATATTTTATTAGCTCATTTTTACTGATTGCAGACCTTCCGTGAGGAAAAGCTGCTTGCTTTCGGTTTTAAACGATGTTCAAATGTCACGAACAGGCAATTTGGTTTAATCATTTGTCAATATAATGTCATATATGTTATTATTAAAAGACATTTATATTTAATTTGTCAAAAAAACATGTCAAAATGATTTGCTGCATCCGGGTTACCGGGTCACGAACTATGGAGACGCGAGGTGTCAGAAGTATTTAATACCTCGCTGATGTTTCTGCAAGTCTTGTCTGCATCTCAGATAGTTCTCCTGAGAAAAAGAGTCAGACATGTGTCCGTCAATAAAGATATCAACAAGATTTATCAAGTCTGCAATCAAAAATCTATATTATTGAAGATCTCGATATGAAACATTTCTCATCAAATTTACCCAAATCCAGATTATTTTACCTCAACGATCTACGTTTTAGGAGAAACATCCGTGATTGACACTTAAATGAAATGCAGAAACACAAAAAACAACAATCAATAACTGATGTCATCTATGTACAGAAGTGTTAAAGGTACAGTAGGAAACCAGTCTGGTTCCTTGAGAACGGTTAATGAGGAAATGAAGAACTGTTCATCTTGACTTTCATCCTAGGTGAGCTTCAGATAAACACTTCTTCCGATGTATTTTGTGTTCTCAGGGCTGCAGCAGACACCAGGTGCCGCCCACTTTGCTCAGGAGAAACAGCTTCACGCCGCTGTCGAGTCAAGATCAAGTGAAAAGGCCTCGTCTGTTCAGCGTGGGCAATCCACCGCGGTTAGCAAGTGTTCCCGCTTTATCCTCCACACGATTTCCAGGGGCACAGGAGAGCGAGGAGCTGAACGAGAGCCAGGTTTGTGTAAACCTTTGATGTTTCCTCTTAAATCTGATTTACATTACTGAGCCTGCAGGACCCCAACCACACCGAGAAGAAAAACCCCCTTCGCATGATAATCACTTTGTCTTAAATTTGCAGGAACGCAAAGCATACGAGGTTATACAAACATATACAGTATAATCTAAACTTTATCCTATAACAGCTGAAGTGTTCGTCCTTGTGTAGAAGCTGCAACACCGCCGGCAATAAAGTAACCAGTGTGTTCTGTGTCGCAGGAAATCCTGAACTGCTTCGGCCCGGGAGACTCAACAGACGCCGTCCAGCAGTGAAAGCACAAACCAGCAATTGTGTGGCTCCGGTCAACTTAACTTTTCATTTTTCCGCACGTTAACAAACTCAAGATCTCAGTGTCAAAGGCAGTTGTGTAGCTTGGAGAATTGGTACATGTGTCGACTGCTTTGTGTAGCACAGGCAATAAAACCCCATGATGCCCAGCGACCCCCTTAAAAATATTTGGTCGTCCTACAAAATCAAAGTCAGGTGAAGGTTGTTAAGGTTCAGTATGACTGGTATTGATTTAAAGACCCAATAATCCAGTGGTACTTTTGAACTGATTGACAGCGCGTTGGACGAATGGCAGCATCGTTTAAAGTCCCTGTGAACCGGGAGTTGCGATCGGTTTTACTTCCGTATTTTGACGCATTTCCGAGTGAAATTGAATTTTGAATGAGAGAAATAGTGGGCGTGGCTTTCGTCTTTCTCTGCGATTTGATTGGATGTATAAAAGCAACCGTTGCACTTTGAAATGGAACTGGCAGCAGAATGACAGTTGAAGGGGAGGAGTTAACGGATGCTCCGCCCAAGCCGTCTAACATACGTCATCTAAGATGGATAGTCATTACAGGATGAGATTAATAAGGATTATGCGGGCACACGAATTTTAAAAAGAGAATGACCCACATCGATAAACTATTTACAATAAACGCTGCAAATATTTTTAATTGTAATCTTTAATTTCACTGGGACTTTAAAGCCGAGTGGGTGTGGCTTGTGTCGGTTAAGCTGATTGGTTGATTATTTGCATTATATTTCTAATTCTTGCGTCCTTTAGTTATGCGACTGCCACAAATGTAACTCAGGCTGAAATTTAATTTGTGTTTTAGATGTTATGTGGTGTTATTGTTTGCGTGTCTATCACGGCGTTCTTGTTTTGATGTTTATTATTGTATTGCATTTAATGAATGTCTGATGATGTGATGTCATACGACAGTGAAAGGCCTATATATGTTCCGCTGGATTTTCCCATCTTTTATTATTGAGAAAACGGGACATCAGGGTAGTTGTTTTAACAGATGTGATTGTTTTTAACGGTGATGAATGTGTCCTTGCATTGTTTTTTAAACAAAAACATACGCACAGTATCGCCAGTTATAGGGTTATGTAACAGTTCTTAATCTCCAGCCTCCTTTGAAACTACTGAGAATATTGCTATAATATTTAATAATCTTAAAATGTGAAAAGCTTTAAGCTAATTTTACATTGAATGCTTTGTTTTGTCTTAGATTCGGAGAGATATTCCGTAGCGATCTGTTTTGTGAATTTTGCATGTCTTATTTTAAGTAAGTGACTCGCAAAGTAAGCGTAATGTACATTTTATGTATAACAGTTATGAAAGTATACTGTATTCTTTCAGTCAAACGATGCACAACGTTTCTGCATTGCAGTTGCTTGCAGTTTACACCGTGTCTACACCGGACGCGACAGGCGCGGCGCGGCGCGACATGACAACCTGCTTGATCTTAATGGGTTTATCGTGTCGCGTCCAGTGTGGCCAAAATGTAAAATTATAATGGGTTCTAATGCGTTTCTAATGTCTTTTGTCATGTCACGTCGCGTCCGGTGAAAACACGGTGTAAATAGACGTCAATACAAGTATAAATACGATGACATCATCGGGATTGTAGTAGATACAGTAAGTGCCTTTGCATTGCAACCGAAGTGTAACCAATGAAAGCCTTTGATGCCATTAATTAGCCCAATCCTCTGTGGAGCAAAAGACACTTTTTGTTTTATCGCAATGTAGTTCAGAAAAAGAATTGTGTTCTGGTTTCATTTAGAAATATTTACTATCGCAATAGCAATGTTAATACTGTATGTAAAACCGCATGATGAGGCCTCTGTGATCCAATAAACCTCTGATGAAAGAAATACAAAGTGTTCAGTCATTTAACCGCATCTTTAAGTGTGCAAGTCTTCATAAACAGTCAACAAGTAGTGAATATGTGAAGTCATCTTTGGATGAAGTTTAAATATGGCATTAAAGCACTTATATCCCTTTGGATACAGTTTTCATTTATTCAGTTTATTATTATTTCCACCAAGCCGGGAATGACACAGTGGGTGTAAGCTGCTGGCAAAACGAGACTCTTAAATTATAAATATTTCAATATATTCTGATCCGGTCCAGGTCGGTCTTCCATGTGGAAAAGGGCGGTTTGTTGTTCATGGACATGAGCATGGTCACAACGGCGGTCAGTTGTGGAAGTGTTTATTTCTAGCTTGCCCTGAAATGCCGCCGAGGAAAATGAGTCATTCCCGTCAAAAATCATCTTGACGTTTGTATCAGTGATAAATGAGTGAAAGAGTAAATGTTTTTCTTCTGATGTTTAATGATTAGAGGATGTTGGAAACGGTTATATCCTGGAAATTTGGTGAAATCAAATTCTAGCCAAAATAAAACCCGCCTGTATTTCCCCAAACATACAACAAGCCACAAAAACCATTGGCTGGATGTTAAACTTCATGTTTTACTGCGATTCACTGTGCAGAATATAATGATACATGTCATCATATTTCCCATCGGATTCATTTTATATTGAACTAAAATCAAGTTGGCAGATATAATTGAATGCTGATTCCCTTTTCTGCTACAGCCCATTACGGTTTTATTTGTGCTGTAGTGAAACCGCAGTATTCACAAATTGACTATGGTCTCGCCACAATAACCGTAGTTTAACCATGTTATGTGTAGTCAAATGGTTATTAATCTGCCAGAAAAACATGGTTACTACACCTTTACTATAGTAAAACCATGGTGCTTGGTTTCACATGGTTTTACCTTCCTGTTTGGGGTCTGTCCGATTCCAGCGAAAACACAGATGAGGGTAAAGAAATGTCACATTATGAGAAATGAATGTCATCATGTGAAGTCATCGCTTAAATAGCAGGTGTCTTTAATGTCACATTTCTCTTATGGGTGGATATGAAGCATGTTATAAAACATGTCTCGGAAGGATTTGTTAATCCGCGTGACAGTGATTTTAACTCATGTCATTTAAACTGCATTCAGAAAACTTTGAATGGAAAAGAGCAGTCAGACTGACAGCAGAAACTGTGTGACGTGTGTGTAGTAAAGCAGTTTTCCACCCACAGCATGTGTGGTAATGATACAGTCTTTTAGGGTGGAGTGTAAGAATGAGTCAAGGACCTGTAGTGTGCGTCTCCTGTCGGCCTCGCCTCTCCTCACCTCACCTGCCTGTTCATCTGGATCTCTTCAATGCTATTGTGGAGGTTGTTACCATAATATTGAAAGTTTTCTGGTCTGATATCAGCACACATATCAGCTGTTGAGATGACTTTATGTCTCCGTTACGGCTACTTGTTCAAGGGTATCACAAAGAATAAACAATCCGAGCAGAGGTATTTTCAGCCTCAAGGACTAAGAAGGGAAAATAGAGAATGTTTAGGCTGGAAATGTTTCGGCTTAAAACTTCCTGACATTAGTAATCAAGTATAAATGTACAAATGAAATATAAAAGATTTAGCATTCATTTTGTGTAGGTGAAGTTAGGAAGGTACCTTAATTGATTTCAGTTTTTTCCCTTTTATTATCCTCCTATTTTAATGGTCAA